>NC_092205.1:96912994-96945421 GCF_043381705.1 Parasteatoda tepidariorum
TATTTGTAGACATATTTCTAGAGATACAGAGTATATATATATATATATACACACACACTCACAATACCTTCTAATTGCTGAATTTACCAAATAGATAATATCCTAGACAATTTCCAATTAAAGTCACATAATTATTGAATTTGGTTTCGATACATATGAAAGCAATGTTAATTCACATTACTAGAGTTTTATTTTAAATGAATAAGACTTTTAAAACAATTTAAAGGATGTAATAAAATACATGTGATATCTAATTATAAGAAATAAAATATGCTCCTCTTAACAATTTAGTTTTTATAATCACGGCAAGCAGAGATTTGGTTGCAATTTGATTTTTTTATTGTTTTACTTTTAGAATTACCATCATTAAAAATGAAACTAATGATGTATATTAAGATCGGAAATGTTCCTTGTTTAATTAGATTCTATCTGGGTTATTATTCAAAGTCTCCCAAGAGTTTAGAATATTCTAATTTAGTCACTGCACGAATATATATTGGAATTCATCTGACAGTACATGACAAAACTTTTGAACATTGTTCAATATTCTAGTGTCTCGAACGTCGTTGCAAATTCACGTCAAAATTATCCTTTTTTTTTTCTTCAATATTTTTATTGTTGTACCCAAAGAGGTTGTGATTGGGTGTGAACGAAGCATGTTTGGAACGTGTGTTGAATTTTAAAGGGGGTGCCCGTTCCTGATCACGTGGCCATGTATCCTGGATATCAGGGGAGTTGGACGCCAACGTCACGCAAATTCAAAGAAGGACGTCGACTTTCGATCTTTTTTTGTTTCCTTCGATTTTTTTTTCTATATCGTCATGGTTCCTTGCGCTGAAGAATTTTTTACTTTTTTTGTGAAGAAGCTGTATATGTGTTCTTTGAATAGATTTAGTTGAGTTGTTGTCACTCGCTTTGATGAGTTTTTTGTCGATGAAAGACAGCAAAGCGGGGATTTGACATTAATCGGTTATTTCATAAGAGCATTGTGTGGAAAGAGACGTGTCTGTTTTTCTCAGATTTACTGAATAGGAAAATGTTTTTAAGTTTGTATGAGAGATTTTTCTGTTTATATAATACAATAATCTGGAGATAAAAATTCCAGTAGTTGAACATTGTTTTTTTCTGTTTCACATAAAAAATTTTTAGCACTCCCACGAACATTATTAGCATATCACCAAACACATTCTTACGAACTATGTGCATAAAAATCGACATTTTTTAAAATGTGGTAGTGTTTACGCTACCGTAAATGACCGAAATCAGGAGAATGTCGACTTTCACGGGTCACATAGAATATGTAATCACATAGTCGCTTTGTTGAATGTCTGAAATATTTGTTATATCCGATTTGATATTAATTTATTCTTTAATATTATTATATTTAACGTTGTAGTGTTTACGCTACCGTGAATGACCGAAATCAGGAGAATGTTGACTCTCACTGGTGAATGTCAACAATCACATACTTGCTGTGGTGAATGTCTGAATTATTTGTTACATGCGATTTGATATTAATTTATTCGATATTTTAATATCGTCTGAGGATAGATTAGGAGAAACATTAGAGTTCGGAGTACCGGTGAAATGCATGCCGGGCAGTGGCACTGAACCTTAAAAAGCATTGATGTAGGTCATACCAGGCAGTGGCACTTAACTTATATATTTTGGACATTTACCAAAGCGACTATGTGATTGTTAACATTCACCATTGGAAGTCAACAACCAGCAATTTCGTTCATTAACAGTACCATATGTATTATCGCTAAAGTGTAGAAATCAGGATTATTTAGTTAATGTTCAAATTCACTTGGGTGATTCGTAAAAGTGCCCAAATTTTTTTTTTCAAGTTTGAAGTTAACTTGGAAACCTGAAACCGCATATTACCTTCTAAACGTTCGTTAAAGTGAAAAAGAAAAAAACAAAGATAACAGCAACGTTTCTGTGAGCTTAAATTAGCATAATATTATTTATTAATTTTTTGCTATCTGAAAAATTAAGTCACTACTAAAACGAACACATTAGCTGAGAAAATCAATCACCAATAACTTTAAAAATTATAATGCAAACAGTCAAACGGTTTAGAATATTAGTAAAGGAAATTAACATAATGTTATTAATTTTTTTTCGGTATCTAAGGAATCAAGTTAATGCAACAAACAAATGAGTTGACGAAATAAAAACAAACAAACTTTTAAACTTTATTGATACGGAGATCGTTAATGCGCACATTTAATAGGTAAATTGCGGAAAACTCTTGATTCCGCTCTTCAACGGATCTGAAGGTTAGCCATCTAATGAATATTTTATTTTATTTTATAACCGTCGTTGAAAAGCCGACCCAAATTTTTGGGTTACGATGTTCAACTCCATAGCCTTGTAATTTTGAACCCAATCCGGAAGACAAGGGAACTCCTGGATCAAGTAGTGGGAGAAATTGGCCTTCGTGGAGGACTTTTCGATGGAATTAACCAGTATTTGCGTTACATGGAGAAGAAAACCTTACGCGGTTAGTCTGGCGGCAAGGGGACTCTAACCCATGACCCGTCTACCACTGGGGATGATTTATTCCAGCACTGTGGTTGGTGAAAGCCGGATGTGGAATTCGTATTTACCAACCATAGGTGGGATTCGAACCCGGTTAACTTCATTGGAAGGCGAAAGCTCTATCCCCTGAGCCATCATGGCTCATGTAATGAAGATAAGAATATCTGAAGATTAGCTATGAGCATACTAACGGCCTTAGAGCTTTAGCTGTATATGTTAGAGTCAATGTTTAAAATCTGCCTTTCTATAGAATGCCTAAAATCGACCGTCAAAGTACGAAATGATCAATGGTTCACACATTGCCTAATATTCTATAGAATGACTAACGACAAACCGACAAAGTATAAATGATTAATCTTTCATATGTTGCTTAGGAATTCTCTGGAATGTCGTAATTCTCAAGTATGTAATAATTCTCACGTTTCATATTTTACCTAAAAATGACAGGCATTCTATAGAATTCCAATATTTCTCACTTAACATATACATCTACTCTTCTCCCTTATGATTGTTTTTCGAACCATTATCCCTTAACGTATATGTTTTTGTATTTTCAGACTCTTTCTCAAATTTGAAGTAAAAATATAACTACTTTTGAGTCGTAAATTAAGAAGGGGAATGTTAAAATCCAATCCAAATTGAGAAAGAAGAAGATTTAAGATATTAATACCTGTTAGATTGTTTAAATTGGGGTAGCAAAGGGCGGTTATTGAAAACTCCTTCTCGTAATAATGGTGTGTCAGATTTTAATGTTTCAGTTTTATTCATGCTAAAACATCAATTTAAAATTTTTTTACATCATTTTAGTCAAGGATTCTAAACATATATATTTAGAGTGGTAATAACGAAACACCCTGTACCTGTACTATCTTGCTGAAAAATCACTATCTGGATTTAAAAACAGACAAATTATTTCATTTTGGAGGAGTTTTATTTACTAAAGGGTATTGGAGCAAACAGATTTTTAAGTTTTACTTTGTTTGTTTAATACACAGGTCACACCACGAGTAATTTAAGTGACCTTTCCACTCTTTACTATATTTAATCTTTAGTGTACTTTTTGTGTTATTTTTAGCTTATGAAAACAGTCACATTTTGTTGCATAGAGTTCGTAACATTGCTTGTGTTTGGCGCTGTACAGCCAATCACAGCTTTTATATCAATAGACCCTACATTAGTTAAAAATAAATAAATTATGTGAAATTATGACGAAATATTTGCTGAAATACTAGCAGAATATCGGCACGTCGATTAGTTCTTTAGTTAATTAATTTATTTAGGCATTTAATTCTGGGTATTGCAAAAAAGTAATAATTAATGACAAAAAATCCCCTTTCTTTTAATCTTTTAAACCTTGAAAATAAGGATTAAAAAACCCTATACTTTAAAAAAGATTTATTGATGCCAACGCCAAAAATGGTGCCAACTACTTTAAACCAAATTTTACACTACTTGGTGAAACCATTTTGTTTATTCTAAACTTTGTGTTTCGAACACTAAAATTAGTATTTACAGTAAGATATGATTCACATAAGAGTCATTAAAGTTACTTTTGAGGTACAATCTAAAGCAGGAATCACGAATTTAGGATGCAATTATGCAATATTTCTCTAAAACAAAACTAGCTTTACAATCTAACATACACACGGCATAAAGAGAATATTAATATTAATTCGAGAAAGGCTTAACAAATTCGAAACGGAAAGAAATTTAGAATCATAAAATTGACAGATATATAAAGCTTCTTATAAGAACATAATTATCTTTATTATACAATTGAAAACAAACATGCCTTTTTATAACAGTTTACTTCTTTTTCTCATACTGAAAAGCATCATGCAATGCGAAATCAAATTTAAACCTTTTCTACTCGATAATTCAATCGTTTGACGGTTTCCAAACGTTCGCCAAATTTGGCGAAAATTATTAATAAATGGAATAAATGCATCTGATCTTTGTGTAAGCTTTATTAGTTATTAGAGGACAGACTTAACTATCTCATTTAAAGTGTGTATGAATGCTCGATTCGGTATTGAAATAATACATAATTTTTAAATTTTTGTTCAATTCCGAATTCTGATAAGTACTACACCACAGTTCTTAATATGATCACCAAACTCTTGTTGTTGTATGTTGCCATTCAATGACCTTAACTAAAATTAATTAAAATTGTTGTTTTTTTTATCGAAAAAAGAATTTCTATTATAATCTATATTTCCCAGTAAAGAGACTTTATACGCCCCAAAAAAGAGACTCTATTATTAGGAATTATGAGAAACAAAATACATCTACTCATCTTTTGGTCTTCGATTTCATTCATGTCAACGGGTTCATAGATCTGGTCTGACTTCGTCAGGCCAGATGAGGATAACCAACAACAACAACATGAGGAACAAAAATGTCTTAATTATAGTTTGAAATCTTCAATGATTTTAAGTTTTGAACACTGTAAAAGTTACGATGCATTATTGCAATGAACGTGAGCTAGAACTGGTTTTAATTACTCAAGAAGAAAAAAAAGTACGTGAAACACTTTTATTGTGATTTGATGATTCCCACAGTTGAGTCAGTTACCGTTCACTAACCATGAATAACCCAAAAGCAATTATCTCCGTCTTGGAACATTTAATTTGGTTTTCTTTCACTTTTTTTTTTCTTACCTTCTCTTTCTTCCAATGGCTGGTCATAGCGAAGGGGCCATTTTTGCCACCAACTCATAAAAGCTATTGTATGTTTTTCTTTGTAAAGTAGACATAATATTTCTTTTGTAAAAATGCCTGTTCGCCTTCTCTAAAGTACAGTTTGAGACAGTGATTTGTAGTTTTTTATGTCTGGCAAATCGTCGATTGTGCAAGCAAATAGTCTGTCATCGTACGATTGAATAGTACAACTTTGTACCATTTCTACATTTCTTCACTTATAAATTGAACTGTTTTTAGTCAAATCAGCTACAATTGAGTGACTTTCAATTGTGCATTGCTACTGCATTTTGAGAAAGTATTAAACTATTTTTTGTTTAGGTTTTGTATCTTCAAATACAAAGAGTCTGATATATTTTTGTCGGATACAGTTTTTTTTCTTTTTTTTAAGCATATTTATAATGATGATGAATATTGATGAATCATGATACTGACACATTACTGGTTCAAAGTTAAGACGTCACTTCTGCACTCACTTCTCATGTTATTTGAATGAGAAGCGAGTGCAGAAGTGTCGTTTTAACTTTAAACCAGCGATATGACACTTCATTTGACATAAGAAACTATTTTTATTTTATACTTCGTCTTAAATTGCCAGTGATTGCTAAAATTGAGTTATCTATAAGGATTTATGTATCTGTAATATCAACGGGAAAAAAGAATATTTTTTGAATTTTTACTTATGTTTTATCGCTTATATTTTTAACTTCTCTACACTAAAGTTTAACATCTCTAAGGCAGTGGTGATTAATTTTATTTTATTACCGTCGTTGAACAGCCGACCCAATTTTTCGGGTTTACGACAACTAATCTCCGTAGTCTTGTAACTTTGAACCTAATCCAGAAGACAAGGGAACTCCTGGATCAAGTATTGGGAGAAATTTGCCTTAGTAGAGGACTTTTTGATGGAACTAACCAGTATTTGCGTTACATGGAGAGGAGAACCTCCAAGGTTAACCTGGCGGAAAGGGGAGTCTAACACATTATCCGTCTACCACTGAGGATTTTTTTAAGTCAACACTGAGGCCGGTGCCAGGCGGATGCGGACAGACCAGCCATCACGGGGATTTGAACCCGGTTCACCTCATTGGAAGACGAACACTCTATCCCCTGACCCATCACGGCGCATTGCTTATTAATTGGTGATCAGTGGAAAGAAATGTTTACGTCAGCAGAAGAATTTTAAGCGGACGAATCTTTTGCTTTAGTAGCGTAAGTTTCCCGACCTCTCATTGATTTAAGTCACACTGACTGATTATTCTTTTTTCTTTTGAATTTAATAAGTAAACTTTAATATATCATTATCACCATTTTAATTCTTTATTTATATTTAATAAATCTCATATTTCTTATCTTTGTCAAATAAAAACCTCTTTGAAAATACACAGTGTGTTAGTTTGAAAACTCGCTACCTTGAAATTCTTTTTAATTGGTACAATTTTTAAAAACCGCTGTAACACATCAATTTTATTTTAGTTAAGACAATTAAAAACTCACTCTAATCAGTTGATGAACTTTCTATCTACTCCAGGATAATGGGGTAGTGTTCCTTGAAATAAAATATTTTCAGTTCGGTGGTCTATGACGGTCAAAAGATGGGTGACCGCTGTACTGAAGTATATACTTTCAAATTTCTACACAATATATATTCTCTTTAACTTTAAAGGGGGTAGGTTGAATTTTGTTTGGGGGAGATTGATTTCTCAAAAACTGTGGCTTTAGGATCAGGTGTGCCATGAAGTTTATTTTCCCTCATAAGGGATGCTAAGAGCCGTGGTGGCTCAGGAGATATAGCGTTCGCCTTCCAATGAGCTGCCTCGGGTTCGAATCCCAGTGCCGACTGGTCAATACGAATTCCGCACCCGGCTTGCACCGACCACAGTGTTGACTTAAAATATCCTCAGGGGTAGACGGACCATGGGTTAGAGTTCCTTGCCATCAAGTTAATTGTGAGAGATTTTCGTGATTTTCCCCACCATGTAGCGTGAATGTGGACTAGTTCCATCAGAAAAGCCCTTCAAGAAGGCATATTTCCCCCAATACTTCAATCCAGAACTACTCTTGTGATCTGGATTGGGTTCGAAATTACAAGCCTACGGAGTTGAACATTAGAAGTCGTAAACTCAAAAATTGGATCCATAAGGTTATAAAATAAAATAAAGGATGTGCTTAAAAATAAATAATAATGGTCAAACTTGCATCGTTTAAAAATATTTTTAAATAAAAAAATTCACTTTTCAAGTTTACAATTCATTCAAAGTTTAACCAATACTATGCCTAATACGTTTTTTAACATTTTCGGTCCATGTTCTCTAATTTCTGTAGTACATGTTTTTCCTACTCTGCGATACCCCGGCTGTCTTCTTACCACATGTTTTAATGGCTTTATCTTCAGTAGGCAATGTTTACAGTTGGGGCCAAGGCTTTTTCACCAATATGCATGATATATCTTGTAACATTTCTACAATTCTGCCATGCTCATCAGTAAAATAAGGGACTGATAAATATACCTTCTACTAATTAACATGAGCGTTTCTTTCCATTCAGAGGGAATGCATTAGTGTCCATGTTGGTCAGGCAGGAGTACAGATCGGCAATGCCTGCTGGGAGCTGTATTGCCTCGAGCACGGTATTCAACCAGATGGACAGATGCCGAGTGACAAGACACTGGGCGCTGGGGATGATTCCTTCAACACATTCTTCAGTGAGACAGGAGCAGGAAAACACGTGCCAAGGGCTGTGTTTGTCGATCTTGAACCAACTGTCGTCGGTAAGTACTGCTAACCACAATATCTTATTAAAACACTTATATTTTGACCTGGTGTTTGGCAAGGTATAACTAAAGCATTAGCCCAATAGCCCCATTGCAGGCCAGGGGTTTATGTAGGTTAAAATTCCACAATTTCGTGACCAATGGAATGATAGCGACAATGTGGTCAGAAGTGCGCCCCGATCGCCTTTACTTTCCAGACAAGCTGGCACTCATTGATCTGAAGCTAATAAGAGGGCTTCATGTCGTCCAAAGAGATCGGACCCTAGTTCTTTTCAGCGACAGTTCAATGCTAGGCCGTAGCCAGGATTTTTTTTCGGGGGGAGGGATATGGTAAGAAGCAAGGACGGTTTCAGACATGCAAAGTAGGGGGAAAAAATTGTAACAAATATTGTTTATTCTGTCGTTTGCAAAAGTTAAACTAGTAATTAAAAAATATTACATAATAATTATTTTTCAATTAATATTGCAAAATAATTATAATCAATTTATAAACAAAGTTTACAGAGACATGCGACGGGGATTTGAAGAAAATTTTTCGATTACTTTTTTAGGACAAACCAGAATATTTCGAATTATGCTTAATAAGTTAGTTAATAAAAGGTTTGATTCGACAGTTTTTGTTTTTCTTCTTACTGAGAGGCTCAAAGAAAGACTAAAAAGTTTGAATCCCAGAATTTCGGGGGGGGATTTGTCCCTACGGTCCCCCCCTGGCTACGGGCCTGGTTCAATGCCTTAACCACTGAGCCACCGTGGTTCAGGTATACCGTGGTACAATAATCTACAGCAAAAGGGAAGGTCACGACCGTATTTTAACCATTTGTTTACTAGGTAGACGTAAATGAGTCTCTCAGAGATATAAGACTTTTCACAGAATTGTATGTTTGAAAATACAAATGTAGTTTTACAGTAACATCATAAGAATCTTTCATTAATATTTCCTTTTTAAATTTAGATGAAGTTCGAACTGGTACGTACCGACAGTTGTTTCACCCAGAGCAACTGATTACGGGCAAAGAGGATGCTGCCAATAACTACGCAAGAGGTCACTACACCATCGGCAAGGAGATCGTAGATTTGGTTCTGGACAGGATTCGCAAACTGGCAGACCAGTGCACTGGTTTGCAAGGATTCCTCATCTTCCACAGCTTCGGCGGTGGTACTGGTTCCGGGTTCACTTCCCTGCTGATGGAGAGGCTTTCCGTCGACTATGGCAAGAAATCCAAGCTCGAATTCTCTATTTATCCAGCACCTCAGGTAAATACATATACATATTCATTTATTTTATTCGTACTTTTCCATTTCGCCGGCCCAAGCGAGAAAGTCACCGATGAAAAGTCAACCGTTTTTATGTTAATCTTATAACTGTCGTTGAACAACCGATCCAATTATTTGGGTTTGCGACTACTGATGTTCAACTCCGTAGCCTTGTAATTTTGAACCTAATACAGAAGACAAGGAAACTCCTGGATCAAGTATTGGGAGAAATCTGCCTTCGTGGAGGAATTTTTTGATGAAACGAATCCACATTTGCGTTGCATGGTGAGGAAAACTACGATAACCCCCCACGGTTAGCCTGACGGGAAGAGGACTCTAATCCATGATTCGTCTACCTCTGAGGGTATTTTACGTCAGCACCGTGTGGTCGGTATAAGTCGGTCGGAATTCGTATCGACCAGCCATCGCTGGGATTCGGATCGTTGTACTTCATTGGAAAGCGAGCGTTCTATCCCCTGAACCACTCCGGCTCGGTTTATGTTAATTCAACTTTTTTCCGTTTTGGTAAAGTCTATTTTTTAAAAAAAATTTAAAAATAAAAATAATAACTGAATTTACTTGCGCCGGGTTAATGGAAAAGTACCATTTTATTTTGTTACAACGATAAACACCCACTACTGATGAAAATATCCTAATTACAGTTATTCACGGTGAGAAAAAAATCATTTTAACAATAAAATATTTTAACATATTTTTTCGTTTAATATTAAAAGACATCTTAAAAATATCAAAGTCTTTAGCAAGTTTAATAGAAATGTTGTAAAATGTGTATAAAGAAATTGTTTTTGTCATAGTTGTTCTTATCTCGCAGTAACACTCGTAAAGACACGATACCCTGTAGAACACCGAAGTCAAGCATCACTCTGACAACTCAGCTGCAGCAGTCAAGCATCAGCTTATAGCTGTCATGAAACTATTGAAACTTATGTTGTCATCTAGCATAGAGCTCACATTAAAATGAAATCAATCTATTAGCTGATTAGTCAATGAGCAAAATTCTGATGGACGACAGATTCGGCTTGTAGCTATCAAGAAATGATTGAAACTAGCATCATGATCAGGCACATAGCTTCAGTACAGAGTTGAAAATTAGTTAAAAAATTTAGATTGCAAGATCCCGCAGAGATATGAAGGCGAGTCAATGAAAATCATAGTGATTATCATTAAGCTGATTTGTAATAAAGCAGCATTTCTACCATACTAATTCTAATTTAAGGCAATTTTTTAAAGGCTCTGTCATCAGACGAATTAAAACATTTTTTGTAAATAATAAGCTATTTTATAACTGTTGTGAGTTTATAACAGTTATTCTTGAATGTTATTCCTGAGTATTGAACAGTTAGTTATTCTTGAAGATATAATGCACCTTTTTAGGTGTAATTAGGTGTGAGTTTGTAACAGTTAGGTGTAATGCGCCTTTTCTGAAAATGGAATTTCAATATCAAGAAAAGAAAGGAATACAGACAGATCTGCGATTTCAATTTTTCATATTTAAGTATTAACTCTATAGCTGCATCATCCAGTCTCATAAAAATTTGCCAAAATTGAGAGTTATTCATTGATTTTGATAATTTTGATTTAGGTGGAAAGATCTCGCCAAATTGGTGATTTTTTAAAAGTTTAATCCTTTTTTTAAAAAATATTTAAGTTATTTGTCGGTTTTATAGCCCAGATAATTCTTTACAGCAAAATGGTATATATAGTTTAAAAAGTTTTGCTTTACCTGAAGTGTAAGGTACCTACTTACATTTCTTATTCATTTATTATTTTTTTTTTTTAATCTTTCTTAGCGGAAAAGTTTCGAGAAACACTATATTAAGGGAAAATAGCATTTGCTCTTTTTTTTTTAAATAATCAGATTAGTAGAACAAAAATTATATTTTTATTTTTCATTCTTTTGCACTCTATCTAAACTAATGACGTTTCTGATCGAATGGTCCACTTATTCTATAGATATCCCTAAGTTCAAGTTCATTTATACTATTACTCACATCATCAACGTCTAGTTCGTCAGGTGTTGGAGGGATAAAAAACGTGATGCAATGTTTCATATCAAGGTTTTTCATCACCTTGCATCCTATGATAAAATTAAGATCACAATGGAATGATATCATCATGCAAAGTTCAAAAGAGTGTTTAATGATTCTTTTGGCTGCGTTTAATGAGGAAGCGAAAAAAATAGGCTGGGAAAGAATAACTCATAATGACTGCTTTACACACTGGAATTAATAAACAAAACACTTTATTTCACTGCTTTGATTTGCAATCCAGTTCAATTTTTTTTTTGTCTTCAAATTATTAGTGTACAATACAAGTTTATTTGTCACTAATGATTAGTGGAAAGAACGTGAAAAAAAATCTAATTTTTATTAAAATCATGGATTGTTATAATAATTATTCAAATTGAATTAGCAATGTTGAACTATTAAGTAAAAATATCTAATATTTAATAATTTTAAAGACTTTAAAACCTTAATTAGATTATTAAAATAAATTTGTTTTATACATATTTAGAAAATATATTCATAAAGTTATTTAAGTAATTATAGTTGTATAATTACTAATACACAATGATATTAAGTAGTACATATTATTATAATTCACAGTCGGACCTCTATTTAACGAAGTCGCTAAATCCCGATAATAAGTACGTTATATGGAAAATTCGTTAAATAAAAATTCATCTTTTGAAATACTTAAACAACACAAAACAGGTTTTAAATTCACAAACACTAGACGTAATTAAAATAGTATTTGATACACCTTTACTTTTTAAACTAGTATCTACTATTTCTTTTATAAATCTTAACCATAGAAGAAATCTGCATGGAAAGCAAGAATAGAGCAAAACATTATGCAGTGTTAGACTATCACGCTACGTACAATTTCAAGAAAAAAAAAGTAAATTTATGTATAAAATCATAGCTGTATTTGTTATAAAAGCAATTTTAAACATACATTACCACATGTGTTCTTAAGTGTAATTGCTATTGATAAAATCCATTTTGTCTGGGTTCTTCGTTTGAAATGCTAACAAAAAAGGAAATCGGATTTTACTGCTTTCTCTAAAATTTAAGTGGCTGCAAAAGTCAATTCAAGGTCATTTCCCCCATTAAATGCGTTTAAAAGTTTGAAATGTTCTGAAATATTTTGGGAAATAGGGAAAGTGGATCTCAAAGAAAAGTTCGTTAAATAGAAAATTAAATTCGCTATTTGGAAGTTATTTTACGAAGAAATTTCCAAAATGTTCGTGGTTCCTGGAAGAAAAAAAATCACAAAATCGAGAAATTCGCAAAATGGAAGTTCTTTAAATAGAAGTCCAACTGTACATATAATGCATATTAATTATAATATACATATTAAGTAATTATATTTAGCAAAACGGACAAAATTAATAGACTTTTTTTTGCCCTTTTTGCATCAATTCGGTTGCAGATTTAATTACTCTTGACGATATGCAATGTGAAAAGTTCATCACCAAATCCAAAAATCTAAAAATCAACTAGAAAGGATTTCAGAGCATTTTATTATTATTTTTTTGTCATCTTCTTAATTTTTTTTTATCTTCTTTATTTTATTTTATCAAATAAGCATCGAAAATCCTATTGGCTGTGAGTTAATTTTTTTTTTCTTTGAAATTCTTCAAGCAGACTTAAATAATGTTTAAGTTGCATTACATATTCGTTATGTTTTCATCAACAATTAACTGTTACATCTATTACCATGAGCTTATAAACTTATACTGTTGCATCTATTTATCCCTCTTTTGAAACAGTATAACCAAATTTTCAAATAAAAATTGAAAGCTATACAGCATGTAACATGTCTACAGTTTTCAAATTGTGAATATACGAATCCCAAAAGTTTTTGCAAATAACCGTTACTCACCTACTGAGAATTCTTGGATAGTGACGATTTTTTTGAGGTTGCTATTGACGACCCCGCCTTGAAGACAAGATAAACCAAACTGAAAAAATTCGTAGGATTCAAGTCTGGTGAATAAAGTGGCTATTCTTGTGATTTGAGATAATCAGAGAAATATGCCTTAGAGGAGTTTTAAGTGCTACTTTGCTGTGTGCTTTTAACGAAATGAATTAATGCATTGTATTTTGTAAATGTTCTTAATTTTTGTAAGATGGCGGAAAAGTGATTATTTTAATAGTGATGACAGAATATCCAGAAATATAGAACTTTAAATGCAAATTCAGCTAATTAACCTTATTGATGAACAGCTTCATAAAAGAGCACATTGAAAATTGTTAATGTACTATGATGGTTATGGTGAGTAATAATATTATACTAATCTGCTAATTCTTTAGATAAGGCAGTTTTCCCTGAAAAAATTACTTCGTAAAAATCTTCGTGGTCTTTTTATGCGAACTAAAGCTGAATTTCCAAATTACTAAAATGACACTTATGGCATGTTTTCCCACTAAGTTCTTATTAATTACTGTTCTTATATTAATAACACTTTTGTAGTCGCAGTAAAAGTTAAATCGTGGGCATTAGTTTGCAGGTTGTAGTTGCCTATGGCTTATCATTAGACCCTAGAATATTTTACATTTAATAGTAGAGCTTAGCTTTTTTACTAAATCAGAGAACTTAGTTTAACATTCGCCAACGATTGTAGAAGTCCATAAGGGCATCAGACTTAAAGACATTTATATTTTACCGTAGTACGTAGCAATTCTACTACCAAAACTACTTTGAAGTATCTGATTAGTGCAAAAACATAATTTTGAACACAATTTTCGAAATAGAGTTTATTATAAATTTTAAATCCCTAATCTCTTAGCTTTCTAAAAATGCTTTACACCTGTTTGTACACGTAATTATTTACGAAAGTATAGCAGTTTTTTTGCAAGGCGATAACACTGAATAAAATAGTGTTTTCAAATCTTTAAATTCGTTTATCTCAAAATCAGTTTTTTTCTTCACATTTTGCACCACTTTAAACACGAGTTCTTTTTAAAATAATTGTCTACAATTTTTCATTAATGTTTATGATTTGAACACACATGTTTCAAAATACAAACTTAGAGAAAAAGTTGAATTTCTTTTTTATGCATGTTTTTTTCACAAAGACAGGTGCGGAAATTTTTTAAAATTTTACTTTTTTTAACTACAACGAGCCCTAACTTGGTAGTATATGCCCTTGCCTTTAAGATAATAGTTCGGAACATAGTTGATAGCCTTCTAAATAAAATTCTCAAAGGAGTTTTTGTTTTGGGTGACGGAATTCTTTTTACAGTGCTTAGCGTACATGCAAAAAATGCTTTATTATTACCTAAAAATGGTCATTTGAAAAAAAAGGATAAATTTATTACCCAATGGCAAAATGGGTCTTGGTTTAGATTTGATGGCGTCCACACACTTTTCAACTGTGTTCAAGACGTATAATTATTATCTTGACGGTGATTTCAATATAAATATGAATGCTGAAGAAGAGTATTTTGAGACGTCTTGAAACACGTTCATAGGCAGGATATGGAAAATCAATCCGACGACAAACATGAACTGAGACAGTTTTTGCAACCCATGATTCGAAATGTTGTGGCGTAACGGAGTTCAACCAGAAACAAAAAGCATTTGACGAATGGGTAACCAGTAATCATACTAAGACGATCACAATTTATTTTTTTTAATAAATTTTTTGCTAGTTTTATAAGCTTTTGCTCATAATGAAACATATAAGCTAGTTTTTTTTTAAAATTTAATACTAGTATGTAAAAAAAAGAGTTGTCGAAACTAGTCGAATATCTTAACTTGTAGAGTTAATTGTTACACCCACATTCAAAACGCTATATAAAGCTAGAAAATGACTTTATTTCCAGGTTTCAACAGCAGTTGTGGAGCCCTACAATTCAGTCCTTACTACTCATACGACTCTAGAACATTCCGACTGTGCCTTTATGGTGGACAACGAAGCCATCTACGACATCTGTAGAAGAAATCTGGACATTGAAAGACCCACCTATACCAATTTAAATCGTCTCATCGGCCAAATAGTTTCATCTATCACTGCATCACTTCGCTTCGATGGGGCATTGAATGTGGACTTAACAGAATTTCAAACAAACTTAGTTCCATATCCCAGGTAAAAAATCGTCTAAGGTCTTTTTCTAAATATTGAAATAGATGTTAGAGCTTAGAATATTACCAAAATCAATCTTGTCAAATCAATTTTTATAGGAGATTTTCATTCTTATAAAAATTAAAACCTCTAATTTAATAAATTTTTCTTCTTTTGTTTTCTACTTACAACTGTAAGCCTCATGCTATACTTTGTGGTGCATGAGGAGTTTTAAGTCGTTTAAATAAATAAAAAAGAAAAGCAATTGCCCCAAACCAGTTTTTTCCTGTTAGCTTTGTACCAGTCATTTTTCTTTTTTATTTACAAAGTATCAGAATATTTGATTCCGGTGGGGTTTTATTCATTTTTTATTGGTAGCATTCCCGTTATCGCGCCAACTACAATCGCTAAGGCACTTATTACTTGCAATAAATTTTTTTTAACTGTATGAAGGCTTGTCCAAAGACAAGATTATAAAACAGCAAGAATGTACTTTCAATTCCAAGCTGCTTCTCTATAGGGCTGTTGCTTTTCTTTTGCATCTGAATAAAAAGGTAAGGGATGCATTTCGGGATTTTTTTCTTTTAAACAGAACTTATTTTTAGCTTAAGAATTTTGAAATCGAATATAAAATATCACTTTTCTAAAAAGAAAATGCATTTAAAAGCACTTCGATGCTTCGATTTTGTCATGGTTTGTATTAACTTTTAAATTTGTATTGTTATATTCATTCATTTTTTTTTCATTAGCTGGGTTAATTTTTTTCCGAAGAGGTTATGAACTTTACATAATTTAGATTTAAAAAAATGTCAGGGTATGAAATACCGGTCAATGGTCCTTACAGTTAAAAAAAAACAGTGTAGCACCAATCAAATGTATGTCGGACAATATCACTTCATCTTAAAAAAGTATCCATGTTGGGAATACTTAGCAAGAGCATACCGGGCAACAGTCCTTTCACTTAAGAAAATATTAATGTAAGGAATACCGGGCTATGGAACTTTACCTTAAAAAAAACACACCAATAATGGGAATACGATGCATTTCTTGCCTTTCCAAACCAGAAAAAGAAAGTCACCAATCCACTCCCTATAAAGAGGTAGCTTGGAATAGAAGGACTGGCGCTGCACACTTGTTGATTTGTAAGCTTGCCACCGGGGTGATTAATGTGTTCCCTATTATATTTCTTTCCCATTTTATTTTATTTACTAATTTTTTTATTTTTAAATCTGGTTGTTGCAACAATTTAGGGATCATTTCTAGCAGTATCGGATACGGATTTATATTGATTATCCAACGGAAAAATATTTAAAATTCTATTTAATACTTGTATTTCTTAATCGATGATCGATTAAATGTCATCATTTCGTTCATCAGAATTCATTTTCCTCTGGCTACTTATGCGCCTGTCATATCTGCCGAGAAAGCTTACCACGAACAGCTGACAGTGGCTGAAATCACGAATGCTTGCTTTGAACCAGCCAATCAGATGGTGAAGTGTGATCCACGTCATGGTAAATACATGGCCGTGTGCTTACTCTATAGGGGAGACGTTGTTCCCAAAGATGTCAACGCTGCCATAGCCACCATCAAAACGAAGAGAACCATCCAGTTTGTTGACTGGTGTCCTACAGGCTTTAAGGTAAGTTAAATCGTTTTTTCAAGATGTAAATTCTTAATAAATATGTAATTTTCATAACACGTGTTTAGCTTAATTGGCTGTAGATTTACATCTGTATTGCTTAAAAAACTCAACTTAAACTCGATATCTTTTTAAAACTTTATTTTATGACCGTCGTTGAACAGCCGACCCACTTTTGGGTTTACGACTACTAATATTCAACTCCGTAGCCTTGCAATCTTGAACCCAATCCAGTAAAGACAAGGAAACTCCTGGTTCAAGTATTGGGAGAAATTTGCCTTCGTGGCGGACTTTTTAATGGAACTAACCCGCATTTGCATGACGCGGAGAGGGAAACCACGAAAATCTCCTATGGTTAGCCTGACGGCAAGAGGACTCTAACCCATGATCCGTCTACTACCGAGGATATTTTACGTCAGCACTGTGGTCGGTGCAAACCGGATGGACCAGCCATCGCAGGGATTCGAACCCGGTCTATCCCCTGAGCCATCACGGCTTGTAGTAGTTACTTTTAACTCTACATGAACAATATAGTTTTAACTAAACATCAATGCTTTATAGACATAACGCCAACTTCTGTAACTGTAGTCCAATGAATAAAAAAAGATTATAAGTGCTGTATCTAGACAAAGAAGAATGATTCCGTCCTATTTATTGCAAAGGCCAATCGATGCGATAAATAAGTGAAAATACCGCTCCTTTATCTAAACACAGCACATACAACGTTTTTTTAGTTTATTGGGCTTAGGCCAACAGATTCAGTTATGATCTATCCTATGTTTAGATATAGGCATTATATAGCAAATACAAATTTTTGGGTTGGCTGAGTTTTTCGCAAAGGCTGTAAAAAAAGCAAAAAGATGCAATAAGTAAGCACTAATCACTATTCTTTGCATAGATGCAGCCATTAAACTGTTCTTCACTAGTTGGGTGAAAGTTTCTCTCAAAGCTCAGAGAAAAAGCAAACAAATACAGTAAATAAGTGACATTCATTGTCTTTTGTCTTAACACAGTAATAACTAATTTTTTTGTCTGTTCGGCTGAAATATATATGCATGATGATATATATATTTGCACTAAAGTTATGCGCAAGAGTGAAAGTTACCCAAATTTACAAAAAAACTGTATTCATGTTTTAAAAATTTTGATGCCAAATTAAGTTTCTTAAGTTTCTATTTTTAACACTCTAAATAGTTAATAATGGGATAAATCCTTAACCAAATAAAAGTAATTTGATGCTACCGAACTTTATTAAACCAAACCTGATTTATTTGTCATTATCTTTCCATATTGGTTCCATACTCTAAATTTAAACTTAATCAATTTGCAGGTTGGAATTAATTACCAACCACCCACAGTTGTTCCTGGTGGTGACTTGGCTAAAGTGCAACGAGCAGTATGCATGTTGTCCAACACAACAGCCATCGCCGAGGCATGGGCCAGACTAGATCACAAGTTTGATCTCATGTACGCCAAACGAGCATTTGTTCACTGGTATGTTGGCGAAGGAATGGAAGAAGGCGAATTCGCTGAAGCCAGAGAAGATTTGGCAGCTCTGGAGAAAGATTACGAAGAAGTTGGCGTTGATTCTATGGAAGGCGATGAAGACATGGCTGGAGAAGAATATTAATTTCCTTGTTTAAAACCTAATTTCCAAGAGGAGTTGACCTCTCTTAATGCTTTGAATTTGCGCCATTTTTTTTAAATATTTAAACTCTGCCCAATATGAACATACTTTTGCATAATGTGGCTGATGAATAGTTTTATTCCATGATGATTTATAAAATTCTGATTCAAAACTATCACTTTATAGTTTTATTCTAAGATGATTTATAAATTTCTGATTCAAAACTAGCTCTTTATAGTTTTGTTCTAAGTTGATTTATAACATTCTTATTCAAAACTAGCACTTTATAGTTTTATTCTAAGATGATCTATAAAATTCTGATTCAAAACTAGCTCTTTGTAGTTTTGTTCTAAGATGATTTATAAAATTCCATATCAAAACTTCTACTTTACACTTTTATTCCTGTAAACGATCTTATTTTATATTCATGTTTACATATTTTATAATGTATACTAAATTCGCATGTAATGTGTTGAATAGATGTTGTGTAGGAGGATATAAATCAAGGCTTTAACTGTGATTCTGTTTTGTAATAACTTGTTTTCATCACTTATAGCACTGACGATTTGCACTGGTGTTTTCAAATTGTCACGTGAAAAAAAAATGCTGCATTTTGCACTCGTATTCACACGAATCTATCAATGTTTGCCATTTCTTATTTTTATATAGAGAGATTTTTTGATATCCGTTTTCTGTTTGGGGCTGATGTAAGTTTTTCTAAAATTGCTAGTTTATTTGAGACATGACTGTAAACTTATTAACTCAAATGGATACAATCAATATAATGATAAGTGCTTGAAATAGTTTTTGTGTGCAATTTCTTTTACTTTATATGGTTTTGTGCTACTACAATTTATTTACTGCTTTGCTAGTTAAGTATTTAGAAAGATTCTGTGATAGAAAAAAAATGTAAGTGTATTTAAATTTTTTTAAATAAATTTTTTTTCTCTGTGAAATTTAAGTCAATGATTTTATACCATAAATTAAATTTTCAATTAGAAAACCTCTCCGAAAATTACCTTTATTCGGTCTAAAAAAATTCATTTGAAACACTCAGTATTTTCCCCTCTTTTTCCCATTCTTTTGCGCCAAGCTTAGTTTATTACACCAATTTGAACAGATTACCAGCAGTAATTACTAAACTTTAAATACAACTTTAATGTTGTATTTAAAGCAGCAGTGGAAAGATGTAGTTATAACAGCACATCTTACCAGGATGTAACTTTTAAATACAATATACTCTCGATATCTCAAAACCGAAGGGACGCTGAAAAAATTGCAAAATAACGAGTTTTCGAGATAACAAGCTCAGAACTAAATAAGTATCTAAAAAGTAAAAAAAAATTATTCTGAAATATTTTTCTAAAAAGTAGAGCCATGAAACGTAAGAACAAAATTATTTAAATATGCATGTATTGATAGTTGATTATAAGCCGAAATACAACAATGATAATTTAATTTTTAAAAGTAAGACAAAAATAATTATGCATTAAGTAGAAAATAATTGGTGGACAATGAACTTATATTGTGATATATGAAAAAATTCATTTTCCATTTCGAAAAAAATTCGACATATCAAGGTTTTGAGAAGAAATCCTTCGACTTAGGAATTCAAATTAACATTAGATGGATATGTTATGCCAAGGGGGGGAAAAATATTTTATTAACATAACAAGGTTTTCGACTTATCGAAGTTCCAGAAATTGAAGAGTATATTGTATTTAATATTTAATTAACTATGTGTTATTTTAATTGAGTAGGCATGAAATACAATCAAGTATCTCTTAGGATGATTTTTATAATATATTTATTTTGTATAACATACGGTTTATCCTAAGTTTTATATTTTAAAAAAATATAATTTGATAGATAAACTACAAGCAAGTTGGAAAAATAAATTATAAATACGTTTACTAGAATAAATTTTCCACTTCGAAAGTAAATATCGAAAATACTAAGATTGCGAATTGAAATGTGATCTATTTCTCTATGGTTGTGACGAAAAATATTTGAAAAAATAAATTTTTAGCACTTAATATTAATAAGCACTTTTTAATAAGCATATTTAAAGTGACCCCTTCGAGCCATTATGATTCAGTCCTAGAACGTGAAAATCCAGTCATTAGATCAAAAGCTATTCAGGATGGTCAGTTTTTTTTCTTCCTTTTTTTGGAGCACTATGCATTTAAATCGCAATTTTTTAACTAACAGTGAACTGAATAAGATTGTACATGTAAAGTTTACTCATTACAAAATCTAACTTTGTTGCTAATTTATAATTTAGATAAAGATTGTGAATCTGTAATCATTACTTAAAAAAAAATTTAGCCTCTTTATATTCAAAAATTAGTATTTTTGAATTTAAATATTGCATTAAAAGATACTTAAAGAACTAAAAATAGAAGTTCGAAAAATTTGAAAATAAATTTTAAAATATCTCTTACTAAAAACCATCGAATTGAGAGAAAAAAATTAAATGGAAGCAATTTTTCACAGCTAAGAATGCTCTAGGCTTGCTTATTATTAGAAATTGGCGTAATTTTTGGTGTACAAAATGCAGCTTCAAAGTAAGATGCGTACCGCACTGGAATGATCATTAGGACACGGTTCCCAGCAGATCACCGAAGTCAAGCATCACTGGCTGCGGTCAGTGGACGTGTGGGTGACCACTTGGATCAGTCTGCGTAGGGACCGAGGGTGTGCGGTATGGGTCCTCGTTAAACTGTTCTACCGTAAATTGCTCGCCTTCGTGTGCAGGTCGTTGGGCTACCGAAGCAGGTGTGCCATCCCCTCTGAAGAGGACCAAAATCGTAATGGCTTGTCTTCGGATCATCCACAGGGATGTTTCCCAGACCGTCGCCAATAGCCCATTGTGCAGCTCTAGTGCGACGTAAATTAACTGTAACTATAACAAACAAAGATGCAGTTTCAAATAATTTTATTTATTTTTTTACGGCTCGCACCGATCTTTCTTTCTTCCCCTCGGAAAATCGGTACCCAGTGGGCACCTGTGAACCTAATATATGGAAACGAGCAACATTACCCACTCCACACTGCTACAGATACCCGTTTATAGGGTGGGCCACATTGACACACCAGAGAGAGAGAGAGAGAGAGAATCATCCATGTCCTGAGCGGGACTCGAACCCGCAACCACTGGCTACACAGTCAGGCACACTGACCTCTCGGCCACCTGGTCGGCACCCTTAATTTTAAAACTACTTCGAAATAGAGGGAAAAAACCACTTATGTCCCGACTTTAAAGCTTGCATTCAAAATTTCATGTTGATTGGAAAATGACATCTCCGTAATCTTCCTTGTAAGTATTTTTGTGTTTGTTCTGTTTCCAATATTTGTTAAAATTGCGAACATAATCTAAACATTGTAAATATGCATTTTATTGAGTGTTTTAGAAACATGAGAAAAAAATGGAGGTATATTATGAATATAAAAGACAAATTTTTTTTTGTTGTTTTTACAAACGAGTTGGTAATTTAAAAAGAGTTTTTAGAAATCTATCTTATAACAAATACATAGTCACGAATCATTGAAAAGGTCTACTTTCACTTGTTGTCTGTAAAACTCGCTCAATTTTGTAATTTGTTCGTTTTCGTTGGCGAGATCTTCCGATACTTTTTGTAATTTCGAAGCTAGTTCTGTCTTAGATCCAGCATCGTAGTTTTTGGAAACTTTCATGTAGTGGTAGATGTCCAGGGCAACGAATATAGCTCCCAGACCAGCTGTGATGACTTGAGTTGTCAAAGAGGCCACTTGAACGTTGCTAACAGCTGTGCTCTGTAGCGCAGCCCCGCTTATTCCTTTAAGCGTTTCTGGACCCATTGTAGCTAACTCTTTCATGGCCTATGAAGAATATAAAAAAGATGGTTAAAATTTACGTTTTGTTTTAGAAAATTGCAAATTCTGACCTTTTATAAAAAATACTTCACTGCCTGCACAAAATATAATAAAAATAGGTTAATAAAATGAATATTGGTATTTTGTTACAAATACAAACAAACATTAAACATTTACCAACATTAAACGTGTTCAGAAAAATATTTTTATGAATTTATTAATTTGAACTATGGGTAGATTTGAAAAAAAAAATGCTAAATGTGTCTTGTCATTATTTTTAAGTAAAAATTATAAATTTTTTAAAATTTATTCTATAATTTTGGTGAATAATATCTATAATTAATAGGTAATATAGGTAGATGTATAGGTAATTTTATTAATTATAGAGCAGTCAAAATTGACAGACTAATTTTGAAGATAATTTTTCTTATTATTATATTTTTTTTTATTTTGTAAAATTTTTAAGAATGTGCTTGTCGCTTTGGTGAATGAAAAAGATAAATATAGTCATAGCTTGATCGTTTTGTTTAGTTACAATAAATAAATACGCATCAATTAGTAATTCAGTAATCGAAAGATTAGAGTTTTACATAATTAAAACACATCATTTACAAAATTCACTATAGAAAAATTGCTAAATTTATTCAAACATGTTAAAAAGTGGTTTAATATAATAAATATAGACAAATTGTTATGAAACAGAAAATTAAATATAATATTTAAGGAATTGCAAAGTTTTGTTTGTTTACTACAATTACATCAATTTGATACAACATTAAATATATTTGAATCATGCAAATCTTCGCAAAACATTTTTAAATCTGTGCATAATACAAAATATTTGATTTATTACTTTCATCGTGGCAATGACGTGCCTCTGTCCCACTCTTTGAGCTTAGAGTTCTCCGAAGCAAATGGAACAAAATGTTCTGTAAAACTTGTTTATTTTACTTTAAAAAAAACAATAATCAATTGCAATCAATAACCAAATTCCTTAATACAACAATCGAGCACAACGAATATTCCTGGAAGACGAGTTATCTCGTCCGTCGCAATGAAAGAGTTAAGTTATAATTCTTACAAACACAACTTGCCATTTTAAAATTTCGAAATTCCATATTCTTTATCTTCCACCAGTTTATAAATTATGAAATATTTGTTTAATGAACTAAAAAAACATATATACTTACTTCTATGTCCTTGAAGCAATGTAAAAAAGAAAAATTATAAATTAATGAAAAAAGAACACATTTATATATAGTCAGAGCATAAGTAAATTTGTAATATACATATTATCAGAACAAGAATAAATTTGTATTAGAAATACCGTACCTGGAAGAACTCTGATGATGATGAAATTGTTCGTGAAAATGAAGGCGCATCGCTAAACAAATTGTCAGTTTTCGTCAACTGATTCAGAAATTCTTTGTCCTCGGAATATAAACTTTTGATGAGGACTAGAATGTCTTCCAGAGAGTTCCCGCCACTTTTTAGATGACAAAATCGTTTCTTCACTTCATCGCAACAGGGCGATGCTCTCAAAACTTTTTCTAAATCGTCCAACAGTGTTTCGTTCCTCAGTTCAGACAAAATAACTAGGACATCTTGTTCGTGCAAAACAACTTCTTTGAAGGCAGCACTCAGAGCTTTGGTGTAGAATGTGTCTGTTTCTAAGGCTTTAGAAGCCTGCTCTGTTAAGTCTTTAGTGAGATACACTTCAGCCAAATTGGCCCCCAATGTTGTCGCAGAGCCAGCTACTGTACCCACTAATCCACCAGCAGACATGGCTAATGACAAACCACCTGTAAAGAAATGTAAAGTTTATTAATCAACTAAAAATAAAATTGGTAGTTTTTTAGTGTAACACTTTCGCGATCAAAGATTTTTAATTGGGAGCTTGCGCATCGAGAAGAAGTAGATCAAATATATCCACACACATGTGACCTATGACGTCGGCGCCAGCTGATCGTCAATCAACAAAATGGCGTGTCAAAGTTGTTCTAAGGTGTTCGGCGTGAGTTACAATTTTAATTAACGTGAAGTTAATTAAATGCAGCGCCCTATTGCACATTGAATTTGTTGAAATATAATTCTTTCTTAGATTTATTATTTGTTTGTATATTTTATTGTAACACGCGATACATTTTTACTTTGTGTACCTGGCAACTTCGACGCATAATTAGTTTGTTTATGTTCGACATGGCATCGTGCCAGTCTTNAATCAGAGGTTAGCGCTGATTTCCAGCTGATGGCGTCCTGTCCTAAGAAACCAGGCCTTTAGTTTTGACACTGTCAACTTTTACTCTTATGCTTGTCATTGCTTTTGACCTTTTATCTGATGCTTTTACTTTTAACTGCCTGTATTGTATGTGTTTTGAGTTGTTGTTGTCCACTCTTGGACCTGAGTTCAAACAGCCCTGGCCTATGTGCTGCTTTGTGCAGCCAACTAATTGCTGAAATACGTAAGGGTTTGTATAATAATATAAGGGTCCGTTGACCTCTAGACTTAATATTTTCTTAATTTATTAGGATCCTTTGACCTTATTTCAATTCGGTGGTTCCTCTTTTTTGTGTTTTAAACGATTAATTATCATTATCCCTTGTGGCATTTTTAGAACAACTTGTAGTGTATTCCTTGCTGAAATCAAATTGTCGGGCTGTTGCCATGTAACTTATAATAAACTGATCTGAATATTAACAAATGCCACGGTGGGGCTTCGCCGGGTTCCCCGACTGGCACTGATTGAGCCTCTTCTGGGTGGGCCTGCCGCGGCGACGGTACAGATTTTTAACGCATACCCTGAATTAATAGGGTGAGTTGTTATACATATTACATACATGGCATCGTGTCTGTCTTTGTGTTAAGTAAGAAATATATGGTGAAAGAATTAAAATCATTGTGAAGTATTATAGAATGTATCACTTAAGAGAATTGATACTTGACTGGGTAAGTTAACTCGAAATAGAATGAAAAGAACAGTTGCTAGCGAAAACAAAGCCACGTTTTAACAACCAATCAGGTTCGAGATACACATAATACGTCACCTGCAGGTATCCCATTCAAAAATTCTTAGACAGGCAGCACATAAGTAACTGTGACAGTAGGTTTAGATCATGATAACTCTAAGTGGGATGAATCTGAGTGGTACTGATCATGAATTCTAAATGAATTCTTCATTAAACCAGTTATGTTGGGCTCGATGTTGTTAAAAAAATAGGTGATAAAACCGGTAGTCGTTCAATAGAAAATAATTTTTATTAGTTTGTAATATTTTTTGAATAATTGTTGTTCGATTGGTTGCACTTCACTGGAAAAGTTAAGAACTAATTTGTAAAATGATCAACTGAGTTATGAAATAAGTTTATGATTATACGTTTAAGATCTTTCAATTAATGGGCATGATAATGATAAATAGACTATAGAAATAAAATTATTTCTTCTAGCAAATGCAAATTTATAGAAGAATTTAAAAGATAAAAGAAATATGTAGAACGAAACTATGTTGTTTAGAAGAATTTTGATCTTTTTAAACCTGTTCAAAAAAATTTTTATGCTTGATTTAAATTTTTAGCACGTAATTCCACCTGTAAATACGGACACCACTAAGTAGACCCCTTGTGGAAAAATCAGGTTACTCGACCCCGAGATGGTTCAGAGAGCGTTTGCAGAAATTTTTTTTCAAGCAGAGTTTTTTCCGTTTTGATTATGTGATATCATTTAACTCTAGTTTATTTAACTGTAAATTCAATTTTTTCCATGAATACCTCCCACTAGAAAAGAACAAATTATAAAATAACTTTAATCGCAATTCTACATGTGTATGAATTTTACCACTTGATTTATCTTGAAGCTGATTTTATTTATATAATCCAGCTACTTATAGTTCCATTAGTTTTTGCATTATCAGTATTAAGATTCAAAAATTTGAGATTCTGGTGTCTAGAATGTGATGATGATATTACATATTAACATATAAATTCCATTTCGACCTATACTATTTTTTCAATGAAGTGTGACGAGTCACGAATTTTTTTACCATAAAGAATACATTGCACTTTGAAAGAAATCGGAATATGTAAATCAAATTTTCATTTAAGAATCAAGTAAGTACTGGATTTTATGTTGATAATGGCATTATCTCTCCCATAGTTATATAAAAATCCATATCATAAGCACGTATCGTTGATATGGAATAAAGTAGAAAAACAACATGTAAGAGTGTAGATAATTGTAGTTAACACAAACATCCGTTACTAGTACAAGTACCATCATCAGTTTCGCGTTATACAATTATTTTTATTTGCATCATCAGCGCCACTAGTTCCATCAGCTCTAACATCATCAGTATCGTGACACAGATTTTGAAATCGTCGTCCGAAACTGAGGATTGCACTGATTGAAAAGTCATTTTATGTCTGTTAATTTCAATTTTCGCACATTTTTGCGTTGTTCTATTTCATATCAAACTGTAATAGTACAAAAATATCCTTTGTGTTTCGAACGTTTGTTTTCGATACGTTAAAGTTATAAATATATCAACACTTTAAAAGAGTGAAGGAATTCTTAGAAATTTGTTTGTTCCAGTTTCGCCAATAAGTTCAATTTGGTGCTAATTCATTTTAACCAGTTATGTAAACATCTAATTCTATTATACAGTGCACAGAAAAAAAAACGAACACATTATGAAACTTTTGATCTAATGTTAGGATTTTCACTTACTAGGACTAATTCACTTACTAGGAATAGGGAAACTAGGACTAATTGTCACTTATTAGTGATTTTCAAGTGAATTGTAAAAATACTCAAATTTTGAATTTTAAGTTGACACGGTAATTTTGAATTATGAAGCATATAAATTTTTACATCATTCTCAAAGCAAACAATTTTAAATGAAAACAAAAAATTTGAACTAAGTCGGTCTAATAGTTTTCGAGAAATCTAATTTTAATTAACTTTTTGACCAGTTTCTTTCAAATTTCGTATTTTTTTCATTTAAAATTTCCTTCCTTATAATGAAGTAAAATTTTTACACTAAACAGTTAAAAAATATTCTGAATTAAATTAATAAGAAATAATTAGATAACCAAATTTTACCCTTGGGATAAACAAATTTTCTAATTCTGCAAAAAAGTTTTCAATTGCATAAACAATTTTCGAGATATCGTGAAATACCCAAAAAATGAAATTACTCTGATCCAAACTTTTGACCACCCTACTGATCAAATTACCTAACTTTCAAAATTCTTTTTTTATTTTATAACCGTCGTTGAACAGCCAACCCAATATTTTGGGTTCACGCCAGCGCCGTGGTCGGTGCAAGCCGGATGCGGATTTGTTTCGACCAGCCATCGCTGGGGATTCGAACCAACCCGGTTCACCTCATTGGAAGGCAAACACTCTATCCCCTGATGTGATTACCCCATGTATTTTCAGGATCAGAAATCTAAATATATCCAAAAAAAGATATGCTTATTCAGAGAAAGTACGTTTTTGTGTCTGGTTTCGTAACTTAAACTATAGTCTGACCTGATTAATTAGCATATTTAAGATTAGGCCGTCGAACTATTAAGATTGAGTCCTAGCACGTGAAAAGTCATATTAGATCTAAAGTTACACCGGGTATCCACTTTTTTAAACAGTGCAATACACAGTTAATTGTTAAGTAATAGAAATGTGTAAAATTAGGCAATACCACTGAATGGTGACAGAATGAGACCACCAATTGCAGCAGTTCCGCCTGCAATACTGGACGATGTACCAGTAAGGCTTGCTAAATTGACATTGCGGTGATGCCGGTTGATTTCCTTGGCCACAGACTGGATGGTAGTGATGACTTCACATCGGCTGCTTGACCACAAATCTGACAAGGTGATGAAAGTTCTTTTGGCCTGGTAACATCCTAGCAAGGCCGTCTGTAATTTATTATTGAATTCTTGAATTTGTGCTTTCAGCCCTTCTTTAGTTTTCTGCCTGCTCTTCACGGCACCCATTTTATTTATAACCTGCAGATAATTGATAAAAAATAAAATAGATTAGGCAAGCCCAACACATTATTGCGAGACCATTTAAGGTTGATGCGAGTGATTGTGTGAGATATGCATTCATGGAGAAAAAAAATCCCAACATCACAAGAAAAAATTATTGTAGAGTAACGAAATTTCGGCAATGTGTTTGTCTGATATTTAATTGATTAAAGTTTCAAGACCTCAAGTTAGTGCAGTAAAGAGAAAACCAGTTTAAATATGAAATACTGGTACATTAATAACTGGTGTAAGCACCAGAATTTTGAATGCAAGCGTGCTAACGGGCATGGAGTGTGTCATACAGATGCCGTTTGTCATTTTGTGGGATTGAGTTCCATGCCTGTTGCACTTGGTCAGTAATACGGGGATAGTTAATACTGACTGTGGATGACGATGAAGTTGTAGTCCAATGATATCCCATGCCTGCTGATCGATTGGTAAATGATCTGGTGATCTAGCAGGCCAAGGTAACACACCGACATTCTGTAGAGCATGTTGGGTTACAACAGCAGTATGAAAGCAAGCATTATGCTTTTGGAAAATATCTCCTTGAATTCTGGTCGTGAATGGCAGTGAAACATATTGAATCACCAGGTTGAACTACAAATTTGCAGCTAAAGTGCGTTGAATAACCACTGCTGCTAACAATCAGGCACAGTAGATGTATTTCTCCCCAGTCTTTCTGCGATATCGCGGAAGGAAAATCAGCCTTCTCGCAGTCCTATCTACGTTCAAAGTCAGTGAGCTGTTGATAATGGCTTCTTCGTCTTCTTAAGGGCATTCTTGACTAACAGCAACTCACCATGTCAAAATTTAACGAAAAATGACGTTTACGACCAGTTGAACACGTATTTAAAGCAACCCTGATTTGCATGTTCAAAGTGTCGCTAATAGCGTAAACTTATTCTCCAAGCACGAAATTTGAATAGACATCTTCTTTTAGTTCTATAAACAAAATCTACCAAATTTATTCTACCTATCCTGCTTGGTGTTGGGATTTTTTTCCCCTGCCTGTATAGCTAAAACCTAAAATGAGCTGTCTTTTGAAGGACTGGTTCGATCTCTAGTGGTAACTAGACGCCTACCCTGCTTTAGATGGATGAATACCAGATACCAGTATGTCTGGGAATTACTGGCGGTCAATGCGCATTGAAAATTGCAGACGGCATTGAATCATGCCACTGGTCACGAAATTGTGGAGCCTTAACCTACATGACAAAAATGGTTTTTATTATTTATTATTATAGTTAGTTATTCGAATACATGAGGCTATTTGAGTTGGGTGGGGCAGTCTTGCTGGTATTTATTACCTCTAACGCTTTAAACTTTAGAGTTAATGCGTCTATATTTAGCTTCACGCATTGATTTTATATAATTACACAATATTCCAAAACAAAACAAAAATTAACCACTACCCATACATGTTGCAATAGAATAAACACAGTAGCCACAAAATTATTTTACACATAGTAACAGAATAAAATGAAGAGTCAAAAGCAATTTCTATCGAAATTAAATAAAATAAAATAAAATAATAAATTGTATAAAGGACTTGGAATCAGTTGGAATTTATCAGAATCGAATAAACTTATCATATAATTTACGAAATCATATTGAAATTTGAAAATTTGAAGATCAACAACACACAGGTAAAAATAATATTTTTAATGCAGAAAATTGTATCATCTAAATAAGATTTTTGTAAGTTTGAATGTTTTGTGGTTTGTAAATACTGTATAAAGCATAGTCAAGTCGATGTGACAAGTGCTTTAAGAAAAAGAATAAACGTGTAAGCTAAGCATTTTTGTGTGAATTAAGAGCCTGATTTAAAGATTATAAAACACCAAGTGTTAAACATCTAGCTAATTAGTTTTCAGAGAATTCTGCCATGGAAACTTTCATCTGTGAAAAAGCTTGGTTTTAAACTTTACCATGGAAAACTTAGGTGCTCTGGCTGAGATAATGATATTTTTAGTAAGCTATTGTAATTAGAAATGCATAGTTCTGGATATTAAAGGTAAAGTAGAAACTACTTTTTAAAATGTTTACCGGAAAGTCATGACATTTCTGCGCATTTCGATGTTCTTTTGTCATTTATTAACTTATTGCAAACTTCAAAGTTGTGCCAAGAATATTTTAGAGTAAGAGAAATTGCTTACTCGTAATTCATTAAGTTTTTGGTTTTTCATTTATTAGTTTATTATTATAATTATTATTATCATTGATATTGTTATTGATATTGTTAATATTATTATTATGAATTCTATTATTGCAATTTATGGTACGATGGTTAGCTAAATCCAAGTACCAGAAGAAGTACAGTGTGCAAAATAAAAAATATATTACTTTAAATAGCTTATGTTCTATTGATCGGAATTTCATAAAATAAATGACAATTTTAATGATTTGAAAGAGTGACATCTATTATGCTAATTGGTTAGTTCTAACAGTTAACTAAGTTGCACAATCAGACACAAAAACGTCCTTTCTCCGAATTAACACATCTTTCTTTTGACAGATTTGAATTTCTTACCTTCAAAATATAGGGGGGTAGCCGCACTCTGGGAAATATTGTCCCAATAGTTTGGTCGGGAGAGCAGTTGAAAGTTTGAGCATATTTAGCATATCTCGGAAAGTTCTAAGGCGAATCGAAAAACTTTTTTGCATACTATTATGAAATACATTTCATGTTAAAAATAGTTTTTATTTCTTTTTATTATTTTATTTAACTAGAATCAAACACATTGAATTGTAAGGTATAGAAATTGTTACTTCGTTTTAAACTGTATAATTTCTCCCTATATTAAAAATTGGTATAATTATAAAAACTGTTGCTTTGGGTGATCAACCTTTCATTACATTTTATTTTGCTTTGCAAAAATTACAATGCTTTAAAACTTGAAATTACGAATGTGTGTATAAAAATGTACAGAGAGTACGTTAAAGTGAAAAACATTAACTTTCAAAGAAAAATTCGAGAATTATTTATTGTTAAACTTGTAGCAAAAAATATCAAACTACAGATAGGAGGAGTCCAACTTGACATACTGAAAGAGCCTTATTTCTTTCGCTACATAACAAGGCTTTTTTTTTCTTCTTCAAAATTCTTATTTGTTTGAAAGTTACTGCAATTTTAAATACTTTTTTAAGAATTTTTTCTCTAAGTATTTTCAATTGAGATAGAAAAATTTTAAATTGATGATTATTCATTGTTATAGAAAAATTTAATTTCAATCAAAAGTAACAAAAAAACAGAGAGTGTGAGAGGCCTTTCTATCGAATAGAAATCAATCAATCAATTTTAAGTCAAGTTAAATCAAATTAATTTTAAGTAAATGAGCTAAATTAATTTCGTTAAACGAATCGATCTCAAACCTAAAGATATTTTAATATAAGTGGGCTAATCCCCCTGTTCGATGCCGCTCACCAACCCCTTCTCAATAATTGTTGTTTCTTGGCAGAAAACAGCTTTTCTACTAAAGTTAAAATCATTCACTTAAGATCTATGCACTAAAAGGAATTCTGTTTGCTTACATTTGTGCCTCCACTTCCCACGTCCAAATATCCAAAATGCTATAACGTCTAAAAATCTATTAGTATCTATATATATATATATTTCTCTTGCGCGGTGACAAAAAAAACCTCATTACAACTCCCCGAATGGCAACGCTAGAAAATCGACCAATGATTGCCGCTAAAAATGTCACATGCCAAATCTAGCTGATGTGGCTCAACATATAGCGCTTTTAAAAACGGAAACTGAAATAACCTTAAGCTAGACAGAAGTGAATGGTCTTTGTCGATAGATCTCTATTTTAGTATTTTGTCGAAAGCGCTTTTTTTCACGAATTTATATATTACGAATTTATTTGACGATTTTTGATTTATATCACGAATTTATTTGTTTTACTA
>NC_092205.1:96945607-96983350 GCF_043381705.1 Parasteatoda tepidariorum
TCTCTCTGGTTATTTCAGTTTCCGTTTTTAAAAGCGCTATATGTTGAGCCATCTCAGCTAGATTTGGCATGTGACATTTTTAGCGGCAATCATTGGTCGATTTTCTAGCGTTGCCATTCGGGGAGTTGTAATGAGGCTTTTTTTTGTCGCCGTGTAAGAGAAATAGTAACGTAAACAAAACAAAGCAAGCGTTGCCACCGGCGGAAAAGAAATACCGCCAAAATTTGGGAGCCACGTAAGAGAATTATATATATTAGATTTTTTCTTTAAGTATTTTCAATTGTGATAGAAAAATTTGAAATTGATGATTATTTATCCATTGTTATAGAAAAATTTAATTTTACTCTCGATATCATTATTTTTTAAGCTCGCGATTGAGTTGATGTCAATCAAAAGTAACAAAAAAACAGAGTGTGTGAGAGGACTTTCTATCGAACAGAAATCAATCAATTAATTTTAAGTCAAATTAAATCAAATTAATTTCAAGTAATAAGCTAAATGAATATACGTTAAACAAATCGATTTCGAATCTAAAGATATTTTAATATAAGTGGGCTAAGCCACCCCCTGTTCGATGCCGCTCACCAACCCCTTCCTAATAACGGTTGTTTCTTGGCAGAAAACAGTTTTCCTACTAAAGTTAAAATCATCCACTTAAGAACTATGCACTAAAAGGAATTCTGTTTGCTTACATTTGTGCCTCCACTTCCCACGTTCAAATATCCAAAATGCTATAACGTCTAAAAATCTATTAGCATCTATATATATATTTCTCTTACGCGGCGACAAAAAAACCCTCATTACAGCTCCCCGAATAGCAACGCTAGAAAATCGACCAATGATTGCCGCTAAAAATGTCACATGCCTAATCTAGGTGAGGTGGCTCAACGTATAGTGCTTTTAAAAACGGAAACTGAAATAACCTTAAGCTAGGCAGAAGCGAATAGTCTTTGTCGATAGATCTCTATTTTAGTATTTTGTCGAAAGCGCTTTTTTTCACGAATTTATATATTACGAATTTATTTGACGATTTTTGATTTATATCACGAATTTATTTCTTTTATTATTGTTATTAGTTATTCATTGAAAAATGAGTCTCAGTCGTGCTGTTACGCTTTAAGATTTTATACTATAGCACATTTCTAATAGGTTTAATGAATTACATGTCATTTATTTGAATTCAAATTTATTTTAATGACTTAGTATTTACTAAAAAGATTTAATTTTTTTTAAAAAAAATTTTGTTATCTGGATTTGAATGATTGTTTTGAATTCTTAGAATTTTGTGTATATATGCAATGTACCTAAGTTAATAGCGAGCGAAGTGAGCTTGGTTTGCAAAGCAAACCATATAAGATTGCGTAACAAATTTTCAGGGGTTGGCGATCGTTAGCGTGCAGGGGGGGGGCAGCCCACTAGTTATAAATATTTAGATCTATTGGTGAACAGAAGTAATTTTTGTGAGTAATAATTTTTTAAAATAACATTTATATTGATATAACATTATATAACATTAAATTGTTCACACAAATTTGATGAGTTCATTTCTTTTATAACTAAGATATGCGCCTGAAATATTTATTCATCATATTTTTTTCTGTTACGTTTTGATTTTGATTAATAATCCAAACTACAAGTTTAAATCTGTAAGGGGTGTTTCTTCATTAAAATAAACGAAATAATCCTACATTTCCTAATTTCGCAACATTTTATGATAACTTATTTGAATCGGTATCTGAAATTATTTAACCGCTTTGTAATTATTAATCGATAAATAAGTTGTATTTACTTTTATTATAAGCTTCGTCTAAGATTGTGCCCAGTCAATCTATGCAATTATAATTGAATACAAAATTATTAAATAATATTCGACACTATTACTATTCTTTTTGCACTATTTCAAAGCAAACTCTTCAGCTCAAAACGTTTAATAAATTTTTATATTAACCGGAAATTAAATAAGAATTCAAAAAAATAAAATAGCAGATGTAGCTTAATCAAAACGATTAGGTTTAAATTTTATTCCACATGCACATCCAACTAAATCTGTCTGAATAAAAATTTTGTGATCTTTCAATTGAATATACTTTTTATTTGGATGTATCAAATTGTTTATTCGTCAAAAAAAAAATGATTGTAGCAATCGTGGGTGGTTAGTGAACGAAGCGAGCAGTGAGAAGATCATCCTAGTTGAATATAATCCTTTAAAAATACACTTTTTTAACGTTATAGCTGAAGATTTTTCTACATGAAGTAAAGTGACCCTAATGAAATCATTTTGGATAAGGTAAAGTAAATCAGGCAAAGAAGCTTACAAAACTAAACATTAATTCTATATTATTGAAATTCGAGAAAACAAAAACCTTACCTTTTTCTTCAATTACCTAACTTCTATTTCTTCAGTCCATTGTAAAAACATTTCGTATTCTACGAAGAATATGTTTTAACTGACACAGGACAGATGTTTACTAACTGTTTTCCCGAAGACAGAATCATAGCATTCTAAAATTAACATGTTGTGGAGGTAGTTGCCAGACATAAAAAAGTTTCTCTGCGATGACGATTGTTGAATCATTTTACGTCATCTCTCGTAACTCATGTCATTTGGGGTGTAAATCGCTTTCAAATACAATGAAGTTTTGTTTTGCGTTATTTTTTTATAGGGATATATCCATCAGTTCGAGGAAATAACGTGAGAGAAAAATATTTTTTATTCGAATTATTTTTTTTAATTCAAACTTCAAAACAAGATGCAAATAAGTGCCAACAAATTTTGAATTGGGTATAATATAAAAAAACACAACTACTTCCACTTAGTAGGAATAACATTTACCATGACGCAATGCTAAATTCTATGCCACTATCCACATAAATCAATTATTAATAAAAAATTGAATATCAATTACTTTTCTTTATAATGCAATAAAATCTGGCGAGCTGCTATTTAAACGATCAAACACTTCGTTTGTTTATTTGTGGCCTGAAGTTAGGCTCGCAGAAAATGCCGTTCATGGGTTAAATTTAGTAGGAATAACACAACCTGTGAATTAGGCTATAGTATACCCAATTAAGTGAGATAAATAAACGAAATTACTAAATGTTTAATATAGATGATTACTACGTGATTACTTAAAATAACAATGCAATTGGTTTATCAAGCAATGTAATATAAAGATCTATTTTACCATGTTGTTAAATATACATAATGTATCAGGTTTCAAACTGTAGATTTACACGCATCTAATACTCTTTAAATAATCATGCACATTCATTTAATACATTTGTAACAATCCATTGAATTGTAAGGCCATTGAAAGTACAAATACATTAGATTTCATTTGTATAGTTATTCAAATGACGCGTGCATTCGATTTCATTTGTAATCAAATAAAATATACATTAGGTTTCATTTGTTTGGTTATTTAAATGACTTATTAAGTTTCACTTGAATTGTTATTCAAATGACATATACATTAGGTTAATTTGTCTAGCCATTCTAATGATATCTACGTTAGGTTCATGTGTAAGACTATTCAAAAGATACATATTAGGTTCATTTGTAAGGTTATTCAAAAGATACATATTAGGTTCATTTGTAAACTGTTGAAATTTGTCAAAGATAGAATGCCGTGACAAAGAAACAGTTGGGTTACAAACTGTAGACTAATATCAACATGTACAGGATTGATTCTGATGTTATTCAAACGAACATGCAAAGAACATACATTAGATTAAGCCATTCGCATCTGTTGAACCATACATAAGGTTCGTTTAAGTATTGAAATTCATCAAAAATAAAATGGCGGGATCATTTTGAAAAGCCAGCATTTTCGGTATGCATGTCAAAAACAGGTTTCATACTAATATTTTGTTGTGTTCAACAGTTGAATTTCGTCAAAGATAAACTGCTAATAAATGAACTCACTAAATATTTTTAAAAAGTTTTATTGCAATACAAGATTAGTAATAGTTTTACTTGCAACAAAAATTTTAAGAAAAACATTGCAGCTATTTTTGTAATGATTGCAACATAAACATCCATTTTACCTTGCTAAAAATACATAATGAATTACGTTACAAACTGCAGATTAATATCAACATGTATAGGACTGGATCTAATGCTATTCAAACGACCATGTAAAGGACAAACATTAGGTTCATTTTTAAAATCATTAAAAGGACATACGTTCGTAAACTGTTGAATTTCATCAAAAATAGAATGTTGTGAGGAGTAGAAATCCCCTACATTTTCGGGATCCTTGTCTAAGTTAGGTTCCATGCTATTCTTAATTTCTTTGTTCAACTGTTGAATTTCATCAAAAACGGAATGCTTAGACACACGTGAGCTCCGGACGTTTTTAGTATCAGAGTCTGTATCAGGATCGATACTAATCTTAATTTCTTTTAAGCTTGAACTTGAAAAGAAGCTATTTTTCTCTCTTCTACTTCTAAGGGAGGTGATGCCTACAAAATAAATATCATATTATCAAAACGGATGAAGTAATTTTTTAGGTATTTTAGAATAAAATTATACAAATTCATTTTTTTCTTTCTAATCATCTAAGTTTTGAGCCGCGATGGCTCAGGGGATAGAGCGGTCGCCTTCCGACGAGGTGAACCGGGTTCGAATCCCTGCGATGGCTGATCGATACAAATCCGCATCCGGCTCGCACCTACTAAGTGCTGACGTGAAATATCCTCAGTAGACGGATCATGGGTTAGAGTCCCTTTACAGTCAGGCTAACCGTGGGAGATTCTCGTAGTTTTCCTCTCCGTGTAACGCAAATGCGGGCTAGTTCCATCAAAAAATCCTCCACGAAAGCAAATTTCTCCCAATACTTGATCCAGGAATTCCCTTGTCTTCTGGATTGGGTTCAAAATTACACGGCTACACGGAACATCAGAAGTCGTAAACGACAAAAGTTGGGTCGGCTGTTCAACGACGGTTATAAAAAAAAATCATTCAAAGTTAGAAAATATGCTAATTACTGCAGCCGTTCAGTTTCAGAGATATCGGTTCAACCTTAATCTGTAACGTCTTGCAATTTTGCTACAAGTTTAAACTAAACTGTGTTAAATTAAACCATGTTTTCGCTAAAGTTGATAGGAATGTTAAACTGTAACGTCTTGTACAAGTACAAGTTTTGCTTAACTGCATTAAATTAAACCATGTTTTCACTCAAGTTGATATTAAGCGTTACGTGGCCAAGTTAAAGCTCTTTTGTTTCCCCGATGTTAAGGTTTGATTCTGTATCGTATTAAGGCAAATTTGTAAGTATTGTGGTTCATCGATTGTTTTAATTTCTAACACGTAGTTTCTAACATTAAAAGATTTAAATACATAAGTTTAAAAACAAATAAGTTTTAAAAATGTAAAGTCTAGTTATATTTGTATTAATTGTGGTTCAACGATAGTTATGGATAAGATGTAAATTTTGAGATCAAAATTTGAACGCAAAAATGTCTGAGGAATTCGCAAATGCTTCATAATTCTATTAAATTACTTTTGCTGTTAACGCGAAGAGAAAAATACTCTATTTTCATTTTCTTGCATAACCTGACTAAAAATTTACTGGATGAAATTGAACTGAACCTATAACATTGAAGAATCTGAATATGTACCATAACGCAAAGCATAAAAGCATTTACCCATTAGCCAATAAGAAGTCGGTGTTTGTGGAGGTTATGGCTCCACAAGTTCATGGTCCCGCAATGGACTGATCGTTAAGACACGGTTCCCAGCAGATCACCGAAGTCAAGCATCACTGGCTGCTGTCAGTGTGCGGGTGGGGGACCACTTGGATCAGTCTGCGTAGGGACCGAGGGTGTGCGGTATTGGTCCTCGTTAAACTGTTCTACCGTAAAGTGCTCGACTTCGCGTGCAGGTTGTCGGGCTACCGAAGCGGGGCCGCCATCCCCTTTGCAGAGGATCAAAATTGTGATGGCATGTCTTCGGATCATCCTCAGGGATGTTTCCCAGACCGTCGCCAATAGCCCATTGTGCAGCTCTAGTGCGAAGTAAATGAACAACAACAACCACAAGTTCATGACCAGTGGCATGATTAGGCTTTAAGCTCCACACGGGTTTGAAATCCGTCAAGTTCTCTACAATGCGTCAGTGCCTTAATCACTGAGCTATTGTAGCGCTGAACGAAATCAGGAACATACTGAATCGAAAATTTTAGGTATTTCAAATTATTAAATTGGATTACTTGACTAAGTATCTGTTCGGATATAAGATAGGTAAGTGTCATTTAATGAATTAAAATTTTAATCTATGACAGTAATTTATGAAAGATCTTAAAAATAGCATCATTAAAATATCAAACCTGTTTGAGTAGTAGATGCAGAAGTTCCGTTTGGTGAATCAGGATTAAAATCTATGAGTTGGTGATCGTTAAATGCTGGAACATAAAGTGAATGCGATGATGTGAATTTCAAAGATTTCTGGGAAGAACTCTTCGGTTCTGTGAGAGGTATGGAAACTGTTGATTCATATACTTTTGATGATTGGTGATTTGGAATTATTATGTGATTTTCTGATTTTAACTCGGCTGTAGCTGGCGTCAAAGTTACTTGGATTGGTTGTTTTTCTAAAGAATTTCTTGAAATCTTTTCAGAACTAGGTGGCTTATCACTTTCTTCTATTCTACTTTCTGAAGTACTTATTTTTCTGGCATCGGATTGCGAATTTCTCGAAGATACTGATTTCAGCTCTGGCGGAAACAATCCATTCTCTTGGTTAAAGTCATTATTTACATTATGATTTGAAACGACAAGCTTTCGTGTTGATCCTTTTTTCCTCAATTTTGCTTTTCTTCCGCTTATTTTTGCTTTACGTTCTAAACTTTTCGGTATTTTTTTACCCATATTGCTGCCTTTCTTTTGATCAATATAAGATAACCTTTCGTCGCCGTTTGCACTTAGATAGTTATCAGAATTACTACTCGCTTCATCAGAATCAATCACAGAATATTCAAAGGCTCCAGACTTCAAAATCTCTTTTCTGCCATTTGTATTTTTACAGTGTAGCAAATCTTGAACAAATGGCTCCCCACTTCGGTTGATGAAGAAAAAGTTCTTTCTAGCTGGTGAGCGTATTTCGAAGACATTCTTCTTTAGTTCTTTTCTAAGATGTGGTGCGGCTTCTGGGGTATGAAGAAGTTGAGTTTCAGGTGATGTTTCTTCCTTCTTGCTTTCGAATGTTCGGTTGTGCATCAATTGATGGGAAGAACCTTTATTCAAAGAGCTTTTCTTTGATAGGCTTTTGCTGCTGCTTTCATCGATATCAGTTTCCCTTTTCTTATTTTTCTTCTTTATAACTATACTCTATTGAAGAAAGAATTTCAAAAATACAAGCTTGGTACAATTGCATTTGAAATGCACGCACATGCATAAATAAATACTTTATGATCTAGAAAAAATATGAAGGTAGTACTCCAACTTTCTGTTTCTTAGAATAGTTGGCTAATTTATAAGAAAATAAATGATAGCTTTTAATACTAATGTAAAAAATAAATAAGCTTGAATTATTATAAATACTTTAAAATATAAAATACGCTGTGCCCAAATTAAGGCCTACAATTAAACCTGTTTTGATATTTATCCTTCCTCCACTGCAATTTTCCAGAATTCGATGGTGGTTTCCATTTTTCTTTGCTTAAATATTAATTTTTGACTCCCAATGTGCATACTTTATTGTTTCCATTTTTGGAGAATTATAAAAGTACATATTAAGGGTGGTCATTACGGGACATCCTGTAATATAACTCTCATCCGCTGTATAAGCATATGCGAAAGTGCGTATTCATTTATTGAAGTCGTTAATTGTTGAAGAGTAGTAAAAGCATATGTACTCAGTCAAAGAACTTTCTACAAATTTTAAAAAAATTTTATAGTACCTACATGCTAAATTAATATGTAGTACTATAACTTAATATCCAGTTGCAGCCGCTTAGTTTTTAGTCAATAATTTAATTTGTCTAAGTTTTAAAAATCTTGCTTTTAGGATGACAGAAACACTACTGTTATAAACGTCTGTTGATTCTTTCATTAAATCAAGAATAATAGTAAAAAATATACTAAACTTTAATTATTGTGTGTTTAACAATCAGAACTTGCATTTTAAAAGTCTTTTCTATTTTAAACCCATAGTATTTCCGAAAAAGGGTTTAAAGGGTAAAGCCGCTCTGGAATGTTTCTTTTAATTTCTATTTATTTAGTATTATTTTGTTAAAAGGTATATTAACACCCTAAAATGTAAAAACACAAAAGGTTTATAAGTAAAAAAATGTCTACATATCTGAATTTTAAATTTTCACGCAGCTCCTTGCAGTTCCCAGCTTGCACGTCTAGAAAATCGTTTTTCTCGATAGGAAATTTTTTTAAGCCATTGCTAAAGATTAGAATAAAAATTCTCACCCGCGATTTTTCTTTTATCAGAGATCTTTTCTTTCTCAAGCGTATGATATAAACAATAAGGCCGATTACAACGATCCTGAAAAGAGAAAAAAAATTAAAGTTAATTTTGCAAATTCTATACATACTGGGAATCATAATACAAAGTACCAGTGAATAAGGAAAAAAACATTATAGCAGGCAAATTACCAGTTAATAGCAAGCAAAATCAAAATCCTATCATAGCAGGCAAATTAACAGTTGATAGCAATTAAAGAATCATAATAACATACAAATTAACAGTTGATAGCAAGAAAAAAAAAGCATAACACTGTACAAATGAACAAACCATATGCAAATAAAGCATATTTCCATAAAGTTAAACTTGAACTATTGTTATTGCGTTATTGCTAGAGGTAATCAATGTTGTCCAAATAACTAGGTCAATTTGAAAATAGCAGCAATTTTGCATGATATTATTATTTAAGGTACTTTAATGTATTTAAGTGTAAAATCATTGAAAAGAGAGATGTCTATTGAGAATTCCATACCATGATAGAGCTAGAACAAGTAGAAGCAGGATTGCAGCCAAGATCCAACCTTTATTATTAGAACCATCTGGATCTGGAAGAAAAAAAAGTTGGAATAAAATACTTGTAACTGGTTTGATAACGAGGGTAAGTACCATAGCAACCAACACAGAAGGTGATTTCGGTGACGAGGAATAAGTCCTAAAGCAAACAGAAAGAAGGAGTTTCAGTCCACCCGATCTTCAGTTTTTACTTCAGCTTTTTAGGCCAACCTGAACAGAACTTCAAATATGCCTTCCCACCATTTCATTTTATTTTATAACCGTTGTTGAACAGCTGACCCAATTTTTGGGTTTACGACTACTAATGTGCAACTCCGTAGCCTTGTAATTTTGAATCAATTCAGAAGACAAGGAAACTCCTGGATCAAGTATTGGGAGAAATTTACCTTCGTGGAAGACGCCTTGAGGGAACTAACCAACATTTGCGTTACGTGAAGAGAAAAACCCAGAAAAATCTCCATGGTTAGCCTGACGGCAAGGGGACTCTAACCCATGATCCATCTACCACTGAGGATATTTTACGTCAGCACCGTCATCGGTGCAAGGCGACTGAGGAATTCGCATCGACTAGTCATCGCTGGGATTCGAACCCGGTTGACCTCAATGGAAGGCGAACGCTCTATCCTCTGAGCTATCACGGCTCACCTACCTACCTACAATTTGTCACAAAAATAAATAGCTATTTGAAAAGAAAAAAAAGCAATTCAAGAAAAATAGAAATATGCATGCTACATTCCGATAAGGAAGGTAGATTGTTTATTGTCACTAAGCTTCAGAATTAAAAATTTTGACTATAGATGGAACTAATGAATGAGAAACTATAAAATAATGTTTACTGATCCATTTCAGTTCATTCTCCCTTCCAAACAAAACGTTTGCAGAGGTACCTATTAATTTTGTTCTCGTATAGCATCATTTTGATAGAAATGATGCGTTATTTTGAAAATGTTGTTTTATAATTTTTCAGTCAACAGCGCCATCTGTTGACAAATTTGTAACTAATTTTGAAATTCAGAAGTAATAACCACTGGTTTCTTGAGCAGAACTCGGCGTTTCTATATTCTTTCCTTTTTTTTAATGTGATTTTTCTAAATCAACTTACCGGACACTTTTGACACGCTGTTATTTAAAACAAAATAAACACAATTAAATTTTTTCCAGAAAAAATGGTTTTTACAGAAGTTTTCACAATTTAAATGGGAACAAAGAATCAGAATTTTTTATCCACTTATTTCTATTGTAAAAAATACTGCATGGATATCTATAGCGTCATTTCTGAAAACTTCCGCTTTATTTCAAAGTGTGCTGCCAGTTTTGGCACCTAAAATTTTCTATTTCGAAGAAGTTCCATTTTCATAAATTTTTTTTTTTTAAATAGAGTGCTCACAAGACACTAATACAGTCTTAACTTTAGTTAGTTCAAACTTTTGCGTAGAAAGTAGATTTTTAGCCAATAAAGAAAGAATTCGATCTCGAAACAGTTGAAATTTATCTACAATGAAGCAAATGAGACTTACGAATGCACAAGTCCAATGAATTAGCCCCCTCAGCTAAAGTCTTCTTTCCTTCAGGGCAGGGCCAACATGAGTCTGCTGCCTCTTTGTCCATGTAGAAATCTTTTGGGCACAAAAAACATTCTGTTTCCTGACCGCTTGTGTAACTACCTGGGAAACACGGATCTGGAAAAAAAACCATTAGAAAATCTAATGTGCAAAAGTTAAACGTTTCTCATAGTACTTATAGATTAGCGTGTTAATTTTTTTCTTTTCTTTCTCGTTTGATGCACGAAAAGAAATTAGCTTAACACTAGAAAATTAGACTTCCTCTGACAAACGTTGCTTTTAGATTAAACTTATATTAGAACTTTTATAAATATTAAACTAATTAACCTTACGCCTAAAATAGAGTTAAGATGGCACTGTAGTCAGGCGGAGGCTATACCAAGGTGAAAACCATTAAAAGAACATTCTCTTTCATCTACATAAGTAATATAAAATTTAAAGAGTAGGAAAAGTGAGTTCACATAAGCCTAGAGTAACTGATGAAATTTCAAATACTGAAAAAAAAATCTAAGTATCAAAAGGCGAGCACATTATAACAGGAATACGCAGTGGAGAAGTAATTCTGCAATAATTTGTTTGCATTTTAATATTTTTAAAAAAATTTTTAAGCATTTAAAACTTCATGGTTTACTTTAAGTTTACCTAAACTAACTTCTCTCTAAACTTTAAATAAAAAAAGGAATGGTGAAACTGAATTTGCCATTTTTTCGTCGTATTCTTTAAAATAGTGAGCTATCATTGTTAAGGATCGCATTCCATCCTCTGCGGCGGCTGGAAGCTTACTCAACGTAAAATTGGTTAGTGCTAACTAGTCAGAAATGTAAAGGCGGCCAATATGCTACGTCTAAACTATAATAACTACGTTACATACTAAACTATACTGACCACGTTAACACCATCATGCCGTTGGTCTTAAAATTGGGGATCCTAAATCTCAATAACCCTTGACTGCCCTTGTCTTTCCGACTTACAAGACATATGATGCGCATTCAAAATATTCTTTTGATGGTATTTATCCAACATCCAACAGGTCCATGGAATATTAGCGAATAGCAGTTTAAAGCTGATTAAACAGTTAACAAACGGTGTCAAGCTGGCACCGGCTAAATGCCGCTATCGAGCACACATGTCATCGCGTGGATGCCGGCTAAATACGGCGTTCTGATGTAACGAAAGGGTTAACTGCTTAGAGTTAACCGATTTTCATAAATAAAATGGCATATTCCATTATTAAATTTCCAATCTGTGTTCTTTCACAATAAAATACTAATGCAGCACTTACAACATCTGTCCTGATCGATGCGATGTCCTGGCTGGCACACACCATTTACAGCTTCAACAGATGCTAAAAGAATAACAATATACAAGAATCTAAATACACAGACGCAGTTTAAATATTTCTATATAGAGTAAAGTGGGATAAGATCAGGTAGCTAAGATTCGAAGACCTGTTGAAGCTGTTCGACCTAGAAACTGTCAGATTTAATCAAGATATTCATAGTGTACAGTGCGTAAATTAAAAAACGGACCATCTTAAATAACTTTCGATCAAATGATCGGATCTTTCACGTTCTATGACTCAATCTTAACAGTTAGAGTGACTGACGACCAAATGTGTAAATCAATTAACACAGACGATATTTTAAATTACGAAATCGGAAACAAAAAAGTACTTTCTCTTAATAAACATGCCTTTTTTTCGACGAATTCGGATTTCTAACCCCCAAGTGGATAGTCACAATTTGGGAAACATGACTCCAATAGTTTTGTTAGGTGAGCGATTCCGAATCAGTCAAAAAAAGGTATGTTTATTCAGAGAAAGTACGTGTTTGTGTCCGATTTCTTAACTTAAAATATCGTCTGCACTAATTAATTATCGTGTTTGGAGTCATCCCCTCGAACCATTGAGATTGAGTTCTAGAGCGTGAAAATTCGATAACTAAAGGTGCTTGATTCGCAGTTAAAGTGCTGAAGTCTCCCCAATCCGATAAGACAAATGCTAATCATGTAAATCAATCTTTGATTTCGATTATTCGGATCAACTATGATTGTATGCAATTTTTTTGACTTATTCATTTCGTGATTGTGATGGTTATTTTTTTTAAACCAACATTAATTATTCCAATTTTGAGGATTTTGTAGAGATGCCATTAACTTGATCTTTCTGTTACTCAGATAAATAAATTTATTGACAATACGGAACCATTTTTTTGCAGCCATGATATCTTTGAAAAGATAAATTAATTATGCACTAATTAGCGATAGTATAAGTCATAATTCATATTAGTATACAAAAGCGTTGCGATGGTAACTACATTTAATTTATACTTTATCTTTGTCAGTTTTTTTTTAAATTTTAAATACATAAATTTTCCTTTTTATTTTAAAACATGCATATTTTAAATATATGCAACATAAAACATTCATATTTAAAATAAAGTAATACCGTTTATTTTTCGACCTCAATATTATCCAACATAAGACCGTTGCACTAAATAAAGAGATTTAGTCATTTACATACCATCCCGCACGACTACGTACATGCTTTCTACAGTTTGTCTTTGTAAAGAACTCCCCTAGCCATTCGTCTGGAGTAGTGGCGGTGACTATGGTTATGAGGTTTAACTATTTCAAGTAGGGGTGTTGGGAGGACCATTATTTAAGTCAGGTTTTGGATCGGGTCGGCGAGAGAAGCTCTCCCCTTTTAAATGAGCTATTTATTGCAGCAGACGGCCTCAGACTTCGTGGTGAGGGGAGTTCTTTCCGTAGACAAATTATATGTCTCTCTCCGTCATAAGCAGTTAGTTCTCATCAAACGTATGTAAACATGCGGGATAGCACGTGAAAGTACTAAAAATGCTCTGAAATAATTAATAGTGCACTAGTAAGCTATACTTAAAAATTAGTATCTATAAAAAAATTACCTGGTTGGAAACTGAGTTCGCTTGCTTGGCGTTTTTTTATTACTCTTTTCGATTCATAATCAGATGGCGTGTAACATTTAAATCCCTGATTAGAATCAACACTATTTGGTAAAGAAACTGCTTTCGGCTTGGTGTACGCCCTTTTGTTGCGCCTAAAAAAATTTAGACTTAAATTGTCTCTTCGAACATTCAGCTTTCGTTTCAGGGAACTCTTTTTCGATGGGAATAAACAGATAATTTTCATATTTTTACTGTCTGAATTTGGAATTTTCAACTCGATTTGCAGAGAGTGGCAAATGACAAAAGAAATCCACACAGTTAATATCATGTGACCTATCGGATAGAAGCATAACACCATTTTGAAGTTCTAGAAATGAGAAAAGAATCTTGTATGAAATGTGATGCGAATAAATTGGATGAAATGTAAAAGTTTGACTTGATGTCGTGACTCTCCATTTCGATTTTAAATTCTTTTACTTAAACCTTTAAGCGTTAGATCCGAACTTATTCGCGATCGCAACGCTTGAATACGCCATCTGGGGAGAACATCGGTTCCATGTCTTGACCCTTCCCTCTCCTCCTTTTCTTAGTTGTATAGGAATGTATCACGGTATTTTCCTCGAAATATTTTTTTTTTAAATTTCCACGATGCTTTCTTTTAGAACTATGTTCTATATAGTTTTCCGTTCCAAATAGTCTCTCAACTGAAAAGTTTTTAATCTATTTAAAAATCAAGAGAGAAACCAACGTGCATCCTTCTCCTATGACTCCCCACACGCTAATGGTGAAAGCATGCGAAGTCCATTAGCGTGTGGAGAGTCATAAGAGAAGGAAGTACGTTAGAGGTAGAGAGTTCTGCTTTACGCCACCTGTAGCCCATTTCAATCACCAATAAGTGCAAGCTTCCCTGCATAAGAAACTGGTTTTCCCCTTGTTATTTAATGGTAATAAGGTGCATAACAGGAAAATTTCCGTACAATTTTACCCAGAGACCCGACGCTTGAAGGGTTAATGTACTCAAAGTAAATAGAATTAAATTACTTAATATTAAAGCATTTAATCACAATCTTCTAAAGAAAACGAATAAAAATTTCCAAAACGTTGATGATTCTTAACTTTTAAATAGTGATCTTAACTTAATGTGGTTCAAGCAAACAATTTTTGAATATGCAAGTTCGAAATATTTTTCTAAACAATTTTAAGTATTGAATCTAACATTAGTGTGGTACATTTATTTAACGATTTATAAACGAATTAGTGGCACTAGAATAAATAAATAAATAGTGCTAAAATTTAAAAATCATTATTTAAAAACTAATCATAATGTGCAAATAAGATTAAATTTAATGTTTACTTTTATTTGCACATCAAGGTTGTTGTGGTAATTTAGATTTATAGTGTGACACTTAAACTTTTAAAATAATATTTAAACTAAGCCGCTTAGTCACTCAACTATTTTTTTTAAGGATTTTGATTTTTTCTTAAATTTAAAAAAAATTTTGTGTCAAAGTTAAACCAATGGTATTAAGATGGCTATTCTATATTGGTTTATCTATTTTATATTGGTTTAAAAAATGTAGATTTATAGTAAGTATCCAAAATTTCTTGGGCTACATTCAGAAATGTACGATACTTTTAATTTTATTAACTTTGAAATGAGTGAGTCTCTCAATCTCAATAAGAACTTATCTCGTGTCAGCCAAACAGTACCATTTGCTAATCTCGTTACGCCCAAAGAACATTTGACTAAAAGGCTATTCAGCTTCGATGTTAAGCAGAAAGATCGGGTTCAACACTTTCTTATCACATTGCAGACAGTTGGTGTGACTTTAGCAGATAAAAACTGTAACAGCGTTAATCAAAATGCATTGAGCCGCGATGGCTCTGGGGATAGAGCGTTCACCTTCTAATGAGGCGAGCCGGGTTAGAATCCCAGTCGATACGAATTCCGCATCCGGCTCGCACCGACCACGGTGCTGACGTAAAATATCCTCAGTGGTAGACGGATCATGGGTTAGAGTTTCCTTGCCGCCAGGCTGGTAGGTTCTCGTGGTCTTCCTCTCCATATAACGCAAATGTGGGGTAGCTCCATCAAAAAGTCCTCCACGAAGACAAATTTCTCCCAATACCTGATCCAGGAGTTCCCTTGTCTTCTGGATTGGGTTCAAAATAACAAGGGTACAGAGTTGAACATTAGTAGTCGTAAACCCATAAAATTTGGGTCGGCTATTCAACGACGGTTATAAAATAAAAATGCATTGAACAAAGTGGAGATGATATAGGTAAATAAACAAATGCTCTACCTTCCAAATTATGTAAATAAAGATAAATATACAATATCGTGAAAAGAAAATATTTTAACTAATTACTATTGACCAAAAATATTTATAAATTGTATATTGATAAATTAAATATTTGTGTAAAAAATGACCAGCTGAATTTTTAAAATTAGAGCGACATTTAAGGCAGTAAAATTTACGATAACCTAATAAATTGCTGTCCTCAAATTTCACATTTTTACAGGCTGTGGCCATCCTGTTGTAGAAAATAAACAGATTTTTTTTATATAACACTTCAATGAATAAAACCACCCTAAAATCTAAATATAAAGCATACATTTTTAAACACTTTAAAAAGCAATGGAAAAAAATCTTACGCTTTAACTTCGGCTTATAAAACATTTTATGCTTAGACAACACTTATAATTTATGCTAATAAAATATAAATCAATTTTGCAATACAAATTTCACGTTATGCAACCCATTTGTATTTGACTAATCTCTAAAATTAGATAAACCTGAATAAATATTACAAAAAATGATTTACCATTAAAAATAAAAATTATGTTTGGCTATTTATTTTCTTTTAAGTAAAACAAGAAAGCTAAACTGATTTACAAATAATATCACGCTGATGTTAACTTTCGATTTTTTGTTTTGACTACTGTACGAAATGAATCAGCATGAAAGAATATATTTGGCTGAGTTGTATTGTAACACGCCAAGTGCGGATTTAATAACGTTTCTCTAAATCTAAAATCACGAAATTCGTTAGATGATTATTTAGATCAATGGTTGCCAATTTTTTTGTTTTTGGCTGTGGGACTCGGAAATGATTGAATTTCTTTTTTCGAAACTTTGGCTTCATAAATGAAGTGTATTAGCAGCTATGTGGCGTAATTACCAATTATTAAATACCAATTCACTAGCATATAAGACCTGCTAACTCGATTTAATCGAAATAACTGCTATAAATGCTGAGATAGGCTATCATCGAAACAATATATTTTATTCTTGAATTTAGTTCTTTTATTTTTAATAAAAAATTTTTTATGAGAAATGCTGACATATAAATGCACATTCATTTCATAATTAACATAATAATAAGTTATAGAGTATTTAAAAAAAAATGTTTCTATTTTTTATTTTATTTACATTTTCACTTAAATAATTTCCCAAAATCTTAAATAAATTATGGATTATGAATTAGATCTAAATATAATAAAAGGTTTCAAATATCATTACTGCCAATCATTCATTCTCGTGTCAACTACTTTTATTATTATATTTAGTTTAAAAAAATCTTCAGTGAAAAATAAATATTATACTGATAAAGCTATTAGTATGTTTTTAGCACTTGAAAAGCAATTTTGAATTTGAGAAAATTAATTTTTCTCCTGTTTTTCTAGACATAAAAAAACGCTCTCTTTGTAAAAAAAAAAAAATGGCATGCCTCTATTAAATTTTTATATAAATATGTAATTTTTAATATATCTTAACTTATATTTTAATTTAGCTTCAGAGTTATGAAATAGTTGGAAAAAAAAGGTCCTTTTGTTTGAAAGCCAATTTGATACCTTCCAATTCCAATTAAATTACAATATAAGAATAATTTAAAGCATTTTTCTCGATCTTCTACAAATTAAACATCTCATACCCTGAAAGTTAGTGCTAAGTTTACTTTATCTAATTTGCCAGTTCAAAAACTAACATTTCTCGTAAACTAGCAACATTAGCTAGTAAGCATTCATTTAAACTGCACATGACTTTTCTTTTCAATAACTTTAAAGATAACATCAGTGATGTTTACTAGCTTATAGCTCTATTTAATCCAGGAATTTATTGAATGTTTTTTTTATTATCTTCGGATCTTTACTTCAGGTGAGCACAAGTAAATCAAGGTGGAAATAATAGGTGCAATGTCACTAAATTAGTATTTCAAAAGCTAATTCTGCCACGTTTTTATAGTTATCTTTTTGAAACGTGTTTCTATTAAATAATGTTAAGTCAACGGCAATATAAGTAAAAAATTGTTCGATTGTGGTTAATCTTGACGTTTTGCATGATCAGTAGCATCTGCTTTGGTGGCCAAATATTATCGAGTATTGTTGAACTTTTTTTTTTGTTGACGAGATGAACTTCTAAAATCATGTTTTTCCTACTCCAATAATGTGAAGTCACAGTTAAGGAAAGCAAATAATAATACAAAAAAGAAAATGTTTTCATTTTAAATTTTTTAACATTTGAGTATCACAAGAAGCTAACACATTATTTTATCACTTTTTAATGAGTTAGATTAAAATTGTCTAAAAACCTATTACCTGCCCCTAATTAGCTTTTCAATTGATTGTGAAACAATATTTTATTTTTATATTAACATCATTTTAAATTTATTGAAGCACAGAAACAAAGATTGAGAAGATATAGGTACTTCTGTGTTATCAGATTCCAAAAATTATGTGAAACATTGATAAAACTGTAAATCACAATTGCATATTCAATAGTAGTCAACTTAAAGTTATAAAATCTATCAATAAATTATGTTTATAAATAAATGAAACAGTTAAAGAAACATCAACATTTCGAAGGATTATTATAAATAAATAAAGTAAAACACTCCCACAAACAGGGTCCCTGATTTTTTTTAAAAACCTAAAAAAATATCTGATTTTTTCTATTTCAATCAGATTTATATTCAAATACACTGCAAGATTTTTGATTAAAAAAACTTTATAAATGTTTAATCGGAATTAAATTAATATTAAAACTATATTATAACAATATTTTAGAAGCTCTAACTACCTAAAACAATTTTTTATTATAATATATAGCTTTGAATGCATAGCAACCATTTTGAAACAAATGCATAATTGAAATTTAAAGACTAGATAAAATAGAGCATTTAAAGAATACTTTAACTATTAAAACAAGGTTTCAATTAGCAATCCATAATTTAAACTTAAAATTGTGACTTCTTTTTTTTTTTTCTCTTGATTTTTAAAATGACAAAATAAATATAACAGATTTCGTTTAGTCATTCATCAAAAAATAAAGAATCATTTAATCTATATATTTTAATATTAAATATTCATTTTTAATTCTTTATCAAAATAGATAAGCTAAAAAAATTTATTAAATAGGATTTAAATTCCATGATCTTCAATCAAAAGGTAGAATTTTAATTAACATTATTTTTATTTTTTTTATGAAAAAAATTAACGTTTATTAATTACTTTCTACAGCTATGAAAGTCAATATTAAGACAGCATTAAATGTTTACTTTAATCTTTACTTTCAATCTCAACAATCAAAAGATTTTTAAAAATGTAATTTCAAATGTGTTAGAATTTAACACACACCAAGAAAGAAAGTAATTTTGTTAACTAAAATTAATTAATGCAGCAATTTATTTAAAATAAATTTTAAAACTAAGAAAAGAAAATAATAAAAGTATCAATAATTTAAAACACTATTTTTTAAATCATTACATACATAAAAAAATCAGTTGATTTAAATCAATGATTTTAATTTAAAAAAAAACCATTTGATTTAAATCAACAAACACTGCCCACAACAAATAATTCTTAACCAGAGGGGTCATGGAAGTTAAGGCCTCCCAACTTCATGATCAATAGCAGGAATAAAATCTTTTATTTTGATATTGCAGGGAAAGGATCTTTCGACAATGTCAACCATGTTTAATCAAAAGGTACCCCAAGAGTGAATCGAGTTAGCATGTCTAATGGATTGATGTTTAATAATCGTAGGGGTAGTTACGCCACAATACACCCCCGCCCGAATTTTATCAGGGATAGAATTCGCTGAACAGATTCCACTAGTTGCAGTATCTGCGAAAGACTCGGAGAGCTGTATTAAGCTCACCGGATTTTGAGCATTTGTCGGGAGAGCTATAATAAGTTCACACGATTTTGATTTAAATCAACTGATTTTTTTTAAAAAAATCATTGATTTAAAAAGTTAAAAAACAGTGTTTCAAATTATTGATAATTTTATTATTTATTTTCTTAGTTTCAAAATTTATTTTAAATAAATTGCTGCATTAGTTTTAAAATTTATTATTGCTGCATTAATTAATTTTAGCTAACGAAATTACTTTCTTTCTCGGTATGCGTTAAATTTCAACACATTTGAAATTACATTTTCTTTTGATTCTTGAGATTGAAAGTACAGATTAAAGAAAACATTCAAGTATTTTATTCTCATAATATGTTGACAGTATCTTTGACATTATCAGATTTTCTAAAAAGAAATTTTGTGAAAATGTTTTTTAATGAGTACATAGATTTTTGTTAAAATTTTTTTTTAGCTTAAATTATACATTTTGATACAGGATTAAAAATGAATATTTTCATATAAAAATACATAGATTAAATATTGACTTATTTTCAATGAATGACTACATTTATAAACACAATATGTTACATTTATTTTGTCATCTTAAAAATCAAGAAAAAAAAAATCAGTTTCAAATTAAAATTATAGTTTGGTAATTGAAACTTTGTTTAAATAGTTTAAGTATTCTTTAAATTCTCTATTTCACCTAGTCTTTAAATTTCAATTATGCATTTGTTTCAAAATGGTTGCTATGCATTATAATGGAAAATTGTTTTAGATAGTTAGAGCTTCTAAAATATTCTTATAATACAGCTTTAATATTAATTTAACTTTGAATAAACATTTATAAAGTTTTTTAGTCATAAATCAAAGTTCTTACAGTGTGTTTGAATAAAAATTTAAAAAAAATCTGATTTAAGTAAAAAAAAACTGATTTTTTAAAAAAAAATTGAGAACCCTGGTTTGTCATGAGGGCTTCGTTCACAGTTGTGTGTGTGGTCTCTCATGTGTTGCCATTAGTAGTCAAGTGTATGCAGGATCCCGTAGTATGTAAATGAGACGAGAAAACACAGCCTAAGGAGGAAAAATGACTCAGTCACAAATAGCAAGACAACTTATCAATGTGTACCATCCATTGAAGTAGGCATGTTCATATCGGAATCCTTCGACAATGCCAACTTCGTTCAATCAAAAGTACTCTAAGATTGAATAGAGTTAGCATGTTTTATATACTAGTAAATTGATGTTTAATAATTGTAGTGGTAGCCACTATGTAATTACAGTGTATTACAGGGTCAACCCTTAAATACTGTGCTATCACCTTAGTATTAATTTCTTTGATAACGTTAATCAATAAAAAAAAAAGCTTGCTAAACAAGCACTGTTATGTTACCAATCCTTATCAATTAAAAGTACAGATTTTCAATTAGCTACTGTTTTGATTAGAAATTAAAGTATGACACAAAACTAAATTAAAGAAACAAATATTTTTATTCCTTGTTTTTAAATGAATTAATTTTAAAAGTAATGTTATTATCTTTCAAATAACTTTTCAGCTTCTTTAATCTATCCTTTCGGTTAAGTTTACTCTTTGCAATACTCTCTTCAGATCTGTGTCGGTTCTGAACATCACGGTTGAGGTCACGGCTGGTCCTTTTACCTTTCCAACCCTTAAATACATCTGGATGTAGCTTGTCTTCGGGAACGTACTCGCATTTCAGCAGCCTCTCAAAAAATAGATAATTGTTCATGGTTTCTGCAACAACTTTGGCGACATCAGCTGATTTGAACTGAATGAAAGCATAACCTTTCGACCTCAAACTCCTACGACTTTTGGCCAGACGGAGATTGGTGACTTCCCCAAATTGTGAGAAATATTGCTTCATTTCTGTCTCGTAGAATCCGTGCGGTATGTGACCGATATATATCGTTCCAGGACCACAATCTGTCTGTTGTGCCAATTTGGCTTGTTTCTTTCTCAGCCTTTTTTCTCTTTTGGCTTCATTCACGGGTTTCTGAGGTTTGATTTTTCTTCGAACATTTTCAACAAAAGAGTTCATCATTTTGGCAAATTATGTCTCTTACCTGTTAATGAAATAAAAATTTTTAGATTAGTAAAGTTTTAATCCTTAAAGTACCAAAAAAGTAAAGTTTTAATCCCGGATGTCCTTTCTTCATGGACTTCCTTAGTAAATTCTATCAGGATGAAAAATATTAAGTTTCCTTCGAGCTTTTTTTTTTTTTTTTTTTTCCCCTGTTGGTATCACTTTCATTTCTGATTTTTCAACCTTTTTTTGGCAGCAAAAATGCAAAAAATAAATAAATAATAAAATTAGAATTTGTAAGTCTGAATTCAAAATCTTTAAAAATAAAATATTTTTGCAAAAAGTCAGGAAGATGTCTACAGAATTAGACTTTCCAGTTTAAGAATCCCTACATCACTTAGGATCAGGAATTAACAATCTTCAAAGTGTTACTAATGGTCACCAATTCGTAGACACAGTCTTTTTCCAAAATTAAAAAAAAATCATAAAAATACTTTGAACTTTCCTTTTTTAAAGTGTATCCTTTAAATATAATATTGCAACTTATTCCGCTTGAAAAAAAAATTTAATTGTTAGTATGTTTAGTAAAATAAAATTGGCCTTGATTATGAAACATTTCTTCTTTGTTACAACTTATGTTTTAAATATTTTGCTTTTCATTCCTTTTGATATAATTATAAACAACTTTGGCAACTAAAAAAGTAGTTTCAGAATATATTAGAGCAGTTTAACTAATAGGAATACTCAAAATATAACCCCTTAGTATCTAGGGTAAATTTTCGTCACTGTTATAGAGAACTGACTTAATATCAGATATAAAATTCTGTGACTGTTGGAAAATTTCAATACAACTGTAAACCATATTTTATCTTAACAATGCAATTTTTCATCGAAAAAATATGATTTCTTTTAACTTTTAATGCCTAAACATTAGATTGAATGATTGAAATAGATATTATTATTAATTTTAAATCTTAATAACTGATGAATGTTACTGATATTAAAAGACAGTAATTCTATAGGTATGATTCTTGATTTTCGTAATAAGAAAAGGCAGTTTTTCCTGAATTTTTGAGCTGAAATTATATTTTTTGAAAATGCCAGGTTTTCAAAAAAGTTTATGCACTATTAGTTTAATAAGTTGAATACTTTTAAATATATGTAGGTCCATACAGGGTATCTGCTACATTTTAGATTTTCAAATTCATGATTTTCCATGACTAATTCCAAAATTTTTCATAACTTAACGAAGTTACTATTTTCTCTGACACAAACAAAATAATAAATTTTAAAAAGCATTATAATAACATTAATTGAAAGGCTTAACCAAAACTATTATACTCTGCACCTTCATGCTTATAGATTTTAAATTTAAAAAACAGAGTAAAGAAAGATTTGAAGCAATAAAATAGCTGATAAAAATACAAAGCAAATAATTCTTTTTTTTTTTTTTGCTCAATTATATTCTAAAGGTACTTTTCTTGTTCACCGGAAAGGAAGAAAAACTCCTGATTTTTCCCTTCTCATGTTGAAATTAAAAAAAAATTTACCAATGACTGGCTTGCTTCAGTTAGAATTCTAAATTGATAAAATAAATATATAACAAAAATTCTTAAATCACAGAAGTTTAAAAGATAATTTGCTCTGGAAATTATGTTTTTTCTTTAATTTTTTGTAGAACACCATAATTTTAAAAGAACATGATAAAAACATTTGATATTATAATAAAATATGACTAGTAGAGGGGTATTTGGAATCGGAATAATGGGAACACCATAAAATGGGGGGGGGGATTCCGTTTTAAATATTAGATTTTTGGAGGACCTAAATCCACGAGTTACCATGTTTTTTTTTAAAAAAAAATTAGCTAAAATCATGATAAATCTCATTCAATAACGAAATTCAAGACTTTCCATGATTTCTCATGACTTTTCAAGTATAGATACCCTGTAGATAGCAAAACTATACATAATGCACACAAATTGAATAAAAATTTCTTTTTGCAAATATATTGCAAAAATGTAGTAAATTTTTACCAGTAAAATAACTTAGTTTATAAGTAACACATTGATTAACATCCATACATGGTAAAAATAATTTTATAGTGTAAAGATTAACGTAATATATATACATACCCTCCAACTTATGAGGATTTTGAAAATAATTTTTTCTAGTGGTAGCGAACCAAAGTAGAAATTTTTAAAGCAAATGGATCTCTCATAAAACTTTTATCAGAACTTAAGAATCTAGCCATATGGCCTGCACTTTTATAAGTAATAGTGGACAAGTTACGCTAAAATNGCCTAAGGAGGAAAAATGACTCAGTCACAAATAGCAAGACAACTTATCAATGTGTACCATCCATTGAAGTAGGCATGTTCATATCGGAATCCTTCGACAATGCCAACTTCGTTCAATCAAAAGTACTCTAAGATTGAATAGAGTTAGCATGTTTTATATACTAGTAAATTGATGTTTAATAATTGTAGTGGTAGCCACTATGTAATTACAGTGTATTACAGGGTCAACCCTTAAATACTGTGCTATCACCTTAGTATTAATTTCTTTGATAACGTTAATCAATAAAAAAAAAAGCTTGCTAAACAAGCACTGTTATGTTACCAATCCTTATCAATTAAAAGTACAGATTTTCAATTAGCTACTGTTTTGATTAGAAATTAAAGTATGACACAAAACTAAATTAAAGAAACAAATATTTTTATTCCTTGTTTTTAAATGAATTAATTTTAAAAGTAATGTTATTATCTTTCAAATAACTTTTCAGCTTCTTTAATCTATCCTTTCGGTTAAGTTTACTCTTTGCAATACTCTCTTCAGATCTGTGTCGGTTCTGAACATCACGGTTGAGGTCACGGCTGGTCCTTTTACCTTTCCAACCCTTAAATACATCTGGATGTAGCTTGTCTTCGGGAACGTACTCGCATTTCAGCAGCCTCTCAAAAAATAGATAATTGTTCATGGTTTCTGCAACAACTTTGGCGACATCAGCTGATTTGAACTGAATGAAAGCATAACCTTTCGACCTCAAACTCCTACGACTTTTGGCCAGACGGAGATTGGTGACTTCCCCAAATTGTGAGAAATATTGCTTCATTTCTGTCTCGTAGAATCCGTGCGGTATGTGACCGATATATATCGTTCCAGGACCACAATCTGTCTGTTGTGCCAATTTGGCTTGTTTCTTTCTCAGCCTTTTTTCTCTTTTGGCTTCATTCACGGGTTTCTGAGGTTTGATTTTTCTTCGAACATTTTCAACAAAAGAGTTCATCATTTTGGCAAATTATGTCTCTTACCTGTTAATGAAATAAAAAATATTAGATTAGTAAAGTTTTAATACCGGATGTCCTTTCTTCATGGACTTCCTTAGTAAACTCTATGAGGGTGAAAAATATTAAGTTTCTTTCGAGTTTTTTTTTTTTTTTCCATTCCTGTTGGTATCACTGATCTTTCTGATTTTTCATAATTTTTTTTTGGTAGCAAAAATGCAAAAAAAAAAAATATATATATATATAAAACTTAGAATTTGTAAGACTGAATTCAAAATCTTCAAAAATAAAATATTTTTGCAAAAATTCAGGAAGATGCCTACAGAATTAGACTTTCCAGTTTAAGAATCCCTACATCACTCAGGAATTAACAATCTTCAAAGTGTTACCAATGGTCACCAATTCTTGGTCACAGTCTTCTTCTAAAATTAAAAAAATCATAAAAATACCCTGAACTTTCGTTTTTAAAAGGGTATTCTTTAATTATAAGATTGCAACTTAATCCATTTGAATTTTTTTTTAATCGTTAGTATGTTTAGCAAAATAAAATTGGCCTTGATTATGGTACATTTCTTTTTTGTTACAACTTATATTTTAAATATTTTGCTTTTCATTTCTTTTGACAGAATTATAAACAACTTTGGCAACTAAAAAAGTAGTTTCAGAATATATTAGACCAGTTTAACTAATAGGAATACTTGAAATATAACCCATTAGTATCTAGGGTAAATCTTTGTTACTGTTATAGAGAACTGGCTTAATATCAGATATAAGATTCTGTGACTGTAGGAAAATTTCAATACAACTTATAAACCATATTTTATTTTAACAATGCAATTTTTCATCGGAAAAATATGATTTCTTTTAATCTTAATGCCAAAACATTAAGATTTTTTTATCAAAGAAAAAGATTTATTGAATGATTTAAATAGATACTATTGTTAATTTTAAATCTCAATAACTGATGAATGTTACTGAAATTAAAAGACAGGTAATTCTATAGGTATGATCTTTGATTTTCGTAATAAAAAAGGGCAGTTTTTCCTGAATTTTGGAGCTAAAAGTATATTTCTTGAGAATTCCAGGTTTTCAAAAAAGTTTATGCACCATTAGTTTAGTAAGATGCATACTTTTAAATATATGTAGGTCCATACAGGGTATCTGCTACATTTTAGATTTTCAAATTCATGATTTTCCATGACTAATTCCAAAATTTTTCATGACTTAACGAAGTTACTATTTTCTCTGACAAAAACAAAATAATAAATTTAAAAAAGCATTAGGTATAATAACATTAATTGAAAGGCTTAACCATACCTATCATACTCTGCATCTTCATGTTTATCGATTTTAAATTTAAAAAACAGAGTAAAGAAAGAGTTGAAGCAATAAAATAGCTGAAAAAAATATTCTTTAAAGATTATATTCAAATAATTCTTTACTTTTCTTTTTTTTTTTGCTAAATTATATTCTAAAGGTACTTTTCTTGCTCATCGAAAAGGAAGAAATACTCCTGATTTTTCTGTTCTCATTTTGAAATTTTAAAAAAATTTACCAATGACAGGCTTGCTTCAGCTAGAATTCTAAATTGATAAAATACCATAGTTTTACATGATAAAATGATGAACATGATAAAAACATTTGATATTTTAATAAAATATGACTAGGAGAGGGGAGTTTGTTACAAATTCTGATAATTGGAACACAATAAAATGGAGAGGAGGTAAATTCCATTTTAAAAATTAGATTTTTTGAGGATCTAAATCCATGACCTACCATGTTTTTTTTTAAAAAAAATAGTTAAAATCATGACTTTCTATGATTTCTCATGAACAGATACCCTGTAGATAGCAAAACAATAGATAATGCACACAAAATGAAAAAAAATTTCTTTTTGCAAATATATTGTAAATTCTTGTGTTGAACAATTTTAATTATGCTCAATATGACTCAAATTATAAATTTATACCAGTAAAATAACTTAGTCTATAAATAACACTTTGATTAACATCCATACAAGGTAAAAGTAATTTTATAGTGTGAAATATATATATAAAAAAATTATACATTTATAAAATATGAGTGACCAGTCATAACCTCATAAGTGACCCGTTCCTGAGTTAATTGTTGGTAAATTATTAATAATATATTATTTAAATAACAAGTGAATAACTGCTAAAAGAAATAATTCATTAGAAAGACATCACAACGTTCTTCCTCCATGCAAAACATTTCTAACTTAAGAGTTTGATAAATTTGGTTAAAATTGAATATTCTTTGATCAACAATTACTACGAGTGACATTATAATACACCCCGTAAATAAAATAAACAACTTCGATGAACAGTTTAGTGAACATTATTTATTTTATCAATATGAATAATTAACAATTTTTAACAGTAACAAATTTTGATAAAGACATTCCATGCTAATAAATATTATTTCAAGTATGAAAGCATTATAAAAGCAAAAGGAAAAAAGGTATTTCATAATTTATCTAAATAACTTACCTAGCACAATAGAAGTATTTCAAATTATTTGATAAACTTTTATTTTTAAGATTTGGTCAACATGCCGTTGCGTACAAAATAAACAAAGAGAACGCTACGGTTACAGCGTGATGTTATCGCATTTTATTTCTAAGGAAATTTGGAGAAAAGCATTTTATCAAAATTTTCCATTACGAAACTGTTTTTGTTATTTTTAAAACAATTTAATATAATTATAAAATCATTATTCAATCCAATTTGAAAACGTTTTAGAAAATTGAGGAAATAATATTACAAGAATATATATGGCATTACAAGGAAACATAAATATAAACAATTACAGAAATGTGATGGGGGGCGGCGAAACTTCGAAAGCGTCAAGTAGTTCTAATTAATTGAATATATTTCTTGAGCAAGTATTTAATTTATTTAAATTTTATGTTAAAACTAACCAAATATAATCAAGAACTTGATTATAATTAATAAAATAGTCATAGTATGTGCAATAATTTAATTACCTAATTGAAATTATTACCACTTTCTCTACATTACATAAACATTATTTTTAAATAAAAGCTATCATTTATTAAAACATTTAAGTAACTAATATTTAAAAATTTCATTTTTAGAATCATTATTTATCACCATGGGAATGGAAGCTGTCGTTTTGGCTGCAATTACAGTACTTACCATTGTTTTTGTTGGATCACTTTTTGCTCTTATAATGATATGTCGTCATAAATATTGTCGGCCGTTTGATTTATTCTCACCGCAATTTAAGGATGCAAGGTATTTATCCCCAATGTTTTAATCATTATGTTAATACCATAATTAGCGTTTTATTAATGAATGAAATAACTGCTATGGAGCTTTTACGTTTATATAACTATTATACATTTGATTTATGTTTCGCAATTTATCTCAGTTTGAGTTACGTTTATGTTAAGTGAAATAATCTGCTTTCAAATTCTGTAGTTGCTTTTTACCTGTACATTTTCTTTTTATACAATGTATGCTTTTTTTTTAAATTCGAGAAAGATCTGTTATGTTAGACTGCATGAAATACTCTCTTGAAAAAAAATGCTAATTAGTTTTTCTCTCTCTGTAACTTTGAGTCCCGCAGTGGACTGATCGTTAAGACACGGTTCTCATCAGATCACCGAAGTCAAGCATCACTGGCTGTGGTCAGTGTGCGGGTGGGTGACCCACTTGGATCAGTCTGCGTAGGGACCGAGGGTGTGCGGTATTGGTCCTCGTTAAACTGTGCTACCGTAAAGTGCTCGACTTCGCGCGCAGGTCGTCGGGCTACCGAAGCGGGGGTGCCATCCCTTCCGCAGAGGATCAAAATTGTGATGGCATGTCTTCGGATCATCCTCCGGGATGTTTTCCAGACCGTCGCCAATAGCCCATTGTGCAGCTCTAGTGCGACGTAAATTAACAACAACTGTAACTTTGAATGCATATTTTAATCCAATGGAATAATATCATTGGATTTAAATATACATTCAAAGTTACAGATAATACAAAGTTACAGAAATATTTTCGTATTGTGATGTACGCCAAAATAATCTCAAAGTCTTGTCTACTTCATGTCATTAGTCCTTGAGAAACTGAAGAAATTATCACAGAAAGAGGACAACTCAATGAATATAATTTGTAGCCAGCCTTCGGCAAACCTCTACATGTTTTCTTTGCTTATTTTAAAATCCATTTGTTGACTCAGTTATTGTAGTTGGCGCTACAGATAACGATACAGTCATGTCCTCCGATTATTAATATTCATATAATAAAATTATGACTTTAATTAAAATAAACTTTCACAAACTTCCTTTATGAAGCCCTGGTGGCTTAGAGGATAAGGCGCTCACCTTCCAATGAGGTGACCGGGTTTGAATCCCAGGGTTGGCAAAATATTCTCAGCAGTAGTTGGATTTTGGGTTAATCTCCTTGCCTACAGGCTAACTATGGAAGGCTTTCCTCTCAATGTAATACAAAAGGGGGTGAATTTCATCTAAAAGTTCTCCATGAGGACAAATTTCTCCCAATGCTTAATCCAGGCGTTTCTTTGTCTTTTGGATTGGGCTCAAAATTACAAGGATACAGAGTTGAACATTGGTCGTCATAAACTCAAAATTGAATTGGCTATTTTATAACGGTTATAAAAATAAAATAAAAACTTCCTTAATGGAAATATGTTTATTTACTCTAATGCTTTTTTCACTTTATATGAAATGATCGCTTAATATGACAGCATGAAATACTCTCACACATTGTCTTAACACTTTGCTGATCTTTGAAATCTTCCCATCTGGCAGCAGTTAGTTTTAGCTGTTACCAGATGGCTAACTTATACTAAGGCACTTTGTTCGGTTGGGGAACTTTTTGAATAAATAATAAATTGAAATAATTTTTTTAAAAAAATTAATGAATGCATTGATTATTATGGTTTTCAAAGTTCTGTATCAGTACTATGTTGATTTCATTGCTATTATTGTTGCTAATTACCACATTGATTTAAAATATTTTATGTTATTAATTATGAACTTTCTTAATTACAATATATACTTATAGTAGTATAGTATATACTAATAATAGTAGAATATACTCATGTTATTATCTTGATAGATTTTTTAATGCATAGAACAGTGACTTATGCTGTAAGATTTATTCAATATTTCTTTAAAAAAAACCAAAAGGTTGAAAATATACCAGAAACTCTGATAAAAGTGTCATTCTCATTGTATTCAGGTCAATCAATGTGATTGATAGACCTGAACATCAATGTTGAATTTTGTAAGTTTCATAGAGTTTAAAACTTTCAGTAAAGATTAGGTTTTTGTTGTGATCATTATTTTATAAGAGGTCTATTTTTTCTTATTGTAAATTTGTGTAAGGTACAAAAATGGCACTAATTCGCTCTAAATAAACCTCTTATAAAAGTTTCATTTTTCTTCTTCTATTTGTTGGCCTAAAAGGAAATATTACTTTGAATAAATATTTCTCTTATGTTCCACTAATATTTTATGTTGTGTTGTTATATATTTAGTTGTGAAATTAGTACAACTCCATTTTTTTCTTCTCTAGACCGGAGATTAATCTGATTAGTAATGAAGATAGTGCAGACATGGAATTAGATGATGTTCGTCTCCATCCCAATATTGAAAAAATTTTAGTTGATGAACAATGGGTAGATGATGCCACGTAAGTGTTTTTTTTCTTCTTTTTTTAATATTTTCTTAATTCTTTTTATTTTACAATTAAAATTTTATGATAATATAGTTTTTATTCCAAGTTCTCATCAAATGAATTATCTCTACGAAGAAAGCGAAAATATGTACTTAATTATGTAAAAAGCTTTATTTTTTTTTCAAAAATGTAAGATGTTTCCAGCGCTGAAAAATCGGTGGCCATTTTCAGAGCTTGCTGGGTGTGAATGAGGTAAACAAAAAAGTCGTTATCATTCAAGTTTTGAGAGTATGCACTTATAGTTTGTCTTCGATAAGAACTCCCCTTGCCACAAAGTCTGGGGCTGTCGGCTGCTATGGAAACAAGAATAGTGCATTTCAGGGAGGGTAGTTTTTCTTCTCACTAGGGCTAACTCAGTAGACAGAAGAAAAAGATTCCCTTTCTCGCACCCACAAAGCCAAAACCTGTCCTAAACAGTGACCCCACACCCCTACTCGAAATAGTTATACCTCATTTCCTCAATCACCGCCACGGGTCCAATCGAATGGCTAGGAGAGTTCTTACTTTAGACAAACTATATTTTTGAATCACTAAACAGATTGACTTCCACCGCTTTCAGAACTTTTTGAAGCAATATATTATTAAGTATGCCTAGTTCTCATGTTTATATTCATTGTAATTACTTTGTGTTCTTTTAGAGGTTTTATACCTTAATGTCATTATTTGGCAAACTATATTTTTAAATATTCCAAACATGTTGACTTCAAAACTTTCTGAAGCAATATATTCATCAAGTATTTTATGTTATTAAGTATGCCTATTTCTCATGTTTATATTCATTGTGTTCTTTTAGAGGTCTTATACCTCATTGTCTGGCAATACTGAAAAAGTGCCATCATTTAACAGAAAGGTTGGTAGCCATGATGATGACACGTTTCTCTCCTGAATCAATGCAAGATTTGAGTGAAATCATTGATGTCGCTAAAAGAATAAGTCCTCGTGTCGATGATGTTGTAAGAGCTATGTACCCACCATTAGACCCAAGATTATTGGAAGCACGGTAAGCATCTTTCTTTATCCAAAAAATCTTTAAAACTATGCATTTCATCCGTATAAAGCTTTGGTGTATCTGAATTTTAAGCCACTAGGTTTTTTAGATAGGTGCATAAGTTTTAAAATAAGTTGTAAGATGGAATTTAATTTTATAATTATTTGATAAGAATTTTAGTTAATAAAACCTAAATCAGTTTAAAGACTGTTGCTTAAATCTAAAGCATTGTTGCTTTACATTTATTGCATTTTAATTAGCTGTTGAGGCAGCCAAGGCCTGCAAGGGGCTGTTGCACTGATAAAGAAGAAACGTACTTTATTTACATTGCACCAGAGCTGCACAATGGTCTATTGGCATAAATCGGGAGAAATCCCTGAAGGTCTTAGACATGAAATCACAAGCAGCGGAGATGACTCCCCTGCTTTACTTGCCTGTCGACCTGTGTGCGAAGTAAAGTACTTTGATTACTTCGCAAGTTGATCAAAGTGAGACCCGATTGGTCACTGACTGCAATCAGTGATGCTTAACTTCGATGAACTACTGTGAACCGTCTACCATTAAGATCAGTCCCCTATGTGACTTGTAAGCATTTTAAAATCGGTGATAGCTGTTCAGAATTTATTTAGTTTCATAAAAAAAAAAAAAAAAAAAGTTGCATTCATAATAATATTTTATGAAAATAAATTCCATTTCAATTAAATTCATTTAATATCAAAAAATATATTGATCAGTATATATTATGAATAGATTTAAAAAAATGTGAACATTGAAGAAACAAAAGCGTAGTAAAGGACTGTACATCCACTCTTGCCAATAAAAATTGTTTTCCTGTGTTTAATTGTTCAATTATGTTGTAACCCTGCACAGTAATACTTTTCATCATAAAATGTTTATTTTTCAATACAAAATGGGTTATATTTCACTTTTATAATATTAAAACCAATATCAATGGTTTTAATTTTACACAATGTAATGACAAGCCTTGAGACAATATAATGATAAGTCATATTTTCAATTGTTAAAGAGGGCATTTTTTACTTAAAAATACCACAATACCCATTAGATGCTTCCAAAAATTGTTTTGTTACCAAATAGAAATTCCTGAAACTTGAAGTACCTATTTGGAAACTAGATTTATCTTATAAAATTTTTTTAACAAAAGAAATAGAAATAACCATCACGTGTTTAATTGATAGTCAATATAAAATAAGAAAATAATAAATTCCAGCACTACGAAACATTACAGTTTGATGTAAAAATGTTAATCTTAGGATGTTATAGATTATCACCATATTACATCAAACTTTTTACATAAAATTTATAGTGCAACACGAAGTGAGTGACAATTAAAGTAAAATTTAAAAGAGAATGATAAAATAGTTTGGTTCATTTGTTAGATACAGTAGGTTCTACTGGGTTTAATGTGGCGAAAAGGTTGGCTGCATAAAAAAATGACCAGATAAGAACAAAATTTCACTTCGATCTTCACTCCCCCATGAAATTAAAATTACACTTTTTAAGATAAATGATTAATGCAAAAATACTTCATGTCTATTAATGAACTACACAAGTGTTAAAAGTTATGACTAGGAATTTGCAAAATATGTAGACGCATTAGCTTCTCTTCTTTGCCTCCCACAATAAGTTTTAGGAATGGACGGTTCTATTATTCTTCATTTTTGATTAGGCCGCATAGTACTGAGTCTGGTTAGTCGGGAACCTACTGTAGTTTTTCGTGTTTCAATTGATTTCGTCTATAATTATTATGAAGATAGTTCCAATATGATTTGTGACTATGGTTGCCATTATGGTTTTCTTGATTTTTACATTACTTGATATTATCATAGCTGCCAACTCTATTGGATTTTCCAGTAGACTACTGGATTTTGCTAATTTCTCCTGGTTTGCTGGTTTAATAAAAATTCTCCTGGTTTTTGTACATTTTAGTAAATTCCCTAAAATTAAATAAGTTTCCTAAAAAAATCTATTGAAATAGAATTTTTGCACAGATTTAACTTGAATATTTAAATAAGTATTACAAATATATAATGAAGCAAGCTTCATTTATAGAAATCAGTTTAAAACTTTTTTTTTGTTCCAAAATATTCAGTTCATTTTTATACAGAACTCCCTTTTTAAATTAATTAAAAATCTTAATTATTTTTTATGAATTAAATGCTTATTACTATTCAAAATTATGAGTAAACATAATACACAACATTTCAAGCATATTTAATGCTAATCATGACGAGAAAATATTGCAGTTTTTCTTCTTTGATGACTCTAAAAATCCCTACAATTTCCTATGTGTAATATATTTAGTTATATTAATCAGTTATATTATTCAGTTATTAATCATTATGCTGTTATTATGTTATTAATCAATTTTCGTAACATTTATATTTCATGAAATCTACTGGATGGTTGCCAGTTATGTATTATCGTTTTCTTTAAAAAAAAATATAGTCATCTTCTATTTGTGCAATAATTAATTGATCACTCTAGAATTTAACTGGTGTTACAGTGCTGACTAAACAAAAATCTTTAAGCATTTAATTGTATTGAACTTGTCAAAATTATTTTTGCTGACTTCTTAATTACAAAATTCAGTTATACACATATGTTTATAAATTATCCTGATTTGTGAAAAACTACTCTTAGTTTTTTAAAATGGAGCTCTGTATTTTTATTTATTTATTTTGTGAAAAATCACTTTTTAATTTGCTAAATCTAAAAATATTGTAGAATCAGTTTCTATCACTTTCAAAGTCCGGTTTGTGTTAATATGTGATAATAGTTACACAAAAACTTGTTTTCTAGGATTTATAGTTTTAGATTACGAATTTTTTTATCAATCATTATGAATTATTAACTCAGTTTTTCAAAACAATTTTATTTTTAAAAAAATTATTGTGATGGGTCAGTTTAGATAATTAAATTATTTGGTGCCAATTTTATCATAAATGATTTTGAAAATAGTCCATTTATATGATAATGTAATTTGTAAAGGGTACAGAGTCCATTAACAGACCAGAATTCTTGTTAACATACCCATGTTTTGTTCTTTTTTTTTATGTATTAACAAGTGTTTTGATTCATTATTTTTTTAGATGCATGGCTTTAATTTTATCCGTGAGTCACTTGGCACTCATAATACGATCGCTTTGCCAGTTGAGAACTTCGTGCAGTTGGGTGGAAGCAGCTTTAACAGATATGGAAGAGAATTTACAAGTAAGGGTATTGTTATTCAGTTTTAACACAACTCTCTTGTTTCTTTGACGATACTTAAAATTTTTTTAATGAAAACATAGGTGTTGAGAGAAGCTGGAATGGCATTGGAGGCTACTGCATCACTGCAAACAAATTCCCTGACAAACAACTCTACTGATTCAATTAACGCTAATAACGTTAACGGTAATTTGGTGACTAAAATTGTTTGAAGTTATGCTATATCCAAAGACTCTTCATCACTGTGTCTTCCTACATTCTAATTTTATATCATTCCAGTATATGATTAATGATTATTACCAAAATTAATTAAGCATCTATAGCATCAATAATAACATGGCGATTTATTATATTTTTACTAAATGATTTACTATCATTTATCTATTATTTTGCTTTATAGTACGTAGCATTTTTTTTTCAATTGGTACTTATTACCAAAATTCAATTTAGTATCATTGGTGTCTACAATAGCATGAATTTTTACATTTCTTTTAAATGAAATAGTACCATTCCTCTATTATTTTTTATTTTTAGTACAAAGCTTATTTTTTATTTCAATTTGTGCATTATTACCAATCCCACTCAGTTTTAGAAGAAAAAAAAATTTCCTGACTTTTACAGGTATATCAGGTAAATTGCAATGAAAATCCAGTTCATATTTTATATGTACCAAGCAAGTTTTAATAGGAAAAGTCAGTTTAACTAAAAATGTGACATTTTTACAACAAATAATTGTAATAGATGTTAGAACTCAAATTTCAATAACTGTTTACTATTATTGACAATTCAAACTGGTTATTTTCCAGTCATGATATAGGAATTTTCCAGGTTTTTGTAAAAAATTGCAATTTTTTCTTATTATTTCCTGATTTTTGAAGTTAAAATAAAATTCCCTGGCATTTCCCAGACCCATGGGAGCCCTGCAAGATTAATTAAGCCTTATTAGAGTCGATAATAGTATAGCAATTTTTTATGCTTTCCTTAAAATAATAAGTTCCTTTTCTTCATTAATTTTACTTTCTAGAACATAGCTATTTTTTAAATATTAGTTGTACAACTAGTATTGTGAATTAACTTAAATTATTTAAAGTTTCTTTAAGTTCTAATATCATGACTTCATATTGACGTTTCTCTATATTCTATTTTCATAACATTCCAATGCATATTCTATTTTTTATATTACTCGTTATAGATGTGATATACATATATATATTAGGAATTTCAGATACACAGTATTTTTTGTATGCATTTATATACATTGTATTTATTTATATGTTATTTCATAAAACAGCAATACACAACTATTTTGGATAGCTAAATACAAGAGGCAAAAGATACTGAGTTGCGAGTGAGCAACACTGATACGTAATTGCTAGCCTTATCTGAAAATTTTTAAAAACTTGAGGGTTAGATAGTTTCACTTCACATTTTTTCCCCTATGTGCAATTATTTTTAATACTATTTTTTCCATACTTAGAAATTATTTCAGTTCTGTCACTGGGGCAGGATTTTTTTTTCGGGCTTTCTGCGACATACCTTTCTAATACTAATATCTTTCTGCAAGATAATTTTAACATAACAAATATGCAAGTTACTAATTTAAAATAACAAAAGGGTCAACTTCAAAAAAAAAAAAAAAGAATAAACTTTTGGGATCAAATAAAAAAAAATTTTTTTTATTGAATATGCAATATATATTTTTTATTTTGCAATATTCTCTTACTTTGTATGGGGAAAACATGATAATTATTTCCTTTTTCGCATTTTATAAATCATCACACTAAAAAATTTATGAAATCCGTATCAGTAACTACCAAAAAAAAGATCGACAGTGAAATTACGCGAATCGAACTCATCAAACTAAACTAATGCGTAACTAAATGCGTGTTTTTATTTCGAGATTCAGTTGTAATCAATAATATCGTATTAAAAGTATAAACTTTTAACAGCTATGAGTAAATCAATAGTAATAACTGTATTAAAAAATAGAATGAAAATTTCTACAGGAAAGAAAACCAAATTTTTTCACTTCCCAAAGGAAGAATCTTTCTGCAAGAACTCAGTAACACTCTGCTATGGGGAGTTCTGTTAAATGGAAAAAATAATATACTGTAATTTTTATACGCAAAAATAACATTTATAAAATGGAAAGAGAGAAAGAAAATTATTTTTTTCCTCATCAAGATATATTAAAAGAAATATATTCTCACAGTTTAGAAAAACAATCCTATTCTACTGTTGTTGTTTTTTTAGAAGGGTTAAAGGATGTTAAAATTTTTAAAAGGTTTTTTACTGTTCTAAAAATATCAAAACATTACTATTCCTCAATAATATAACCAACCATCATTACTATTACCTCAAAGCATTTACTCTCATTTATATCATCCCAAAAAATATATTAATACTCACTTAAAGTGAATAGGAAAAGATATCTTATTTAATTTTTGAACATTTGAGTTTATAACTACAACTTTAAACTAAAAGCACGCATCACTCGTCTAAATTCATAATAACAATACCCCAAAACAAGACATAAGCTTTTCTTCATGTGCTTAATATTTACAAACGCTATTATAACCAAACTAGAATTCTTCATTTCCTGTAATTTTTCTATGATATACTACTTCTAGTTAACAATGTATGAAATTTGTGTTTTCTAAATTCTGCTTCTTTTCTCAATATTATCCAGGAAAAAAAATTTCAACTCTGTATCCAATTTTATATTAGTTTGTAGTAGAGTCAGAAGCATAACAAACATACGTTTTTCACACAAGAAAAAAAGTTTAAATAAGTAAATTTGCTTTCCAGTTCTTCTCACAGTTATCAGAGCTGTTTGTGCCCCCCCCCC
>NC_092205.1:96983436-97153571 GCF_043381705.1 Parasteatoda tepidariorum
ATATATATACTTGGTGGTCAGGGCCAATCCACTTCTTAAAACAAGGTAGATATAAACTGATTTTACTGCCTGTTTTCCCCCCTCTTTTCTGAGGTACAAACAACCTTGAAGATTTATTGAGATTATGGAAAAATATGAGATTTCATAGTTTTTGAGATTTTAAAAGCTTATCCTACTATTATTTTATGCATATTTGGTTTTACTTTTGATGTGGTGTGTATATTTTTATAAATACACACACACAGCTTTTGGAGGAAAATGACAGCACCAAGTTTTAAAATAATTCTTGTTTGTGTTGATCATTAATTTGAACAGAAAATTTTATACTGATTTTTAGTCATACTTATCCTGAAAATTAAGCGATTTAGTGAGTAGGTGTTATAGCTTTGGCAAATTTTAGGAGAGTTTTCTTATGGTTGCTGTGATGGATAATTTTTAAGATTACCTGCTCTATGCATGTACGATGTATTATGTCATCATTGATTTATCTACATTCCATTTTGTTATTATTGATTTATTTTCATTATGTTAAGAATATTATTTATTGAATTAAATTCATTCTTAATGTTTAAGAAATATTAATTATGAAAGGATGCTATTATATTTTGTAAATGTTCAGTTTTGTTTGAATTAATATAAATAGTGTGATTATCATGAAACATGATTCACATCGTGAATTCAATGACTAAAATTGTTCAAAGTTGTGGCAAATCTATTCTCATAACTCTATCATATGTCTTCCAATGCTTACATTATATACATTCTAGTTTTATACCGTTCTTTATAGATCTGACATGTATTTTTCATATGCATTTATATACATTATATTTATTTATATGTTATTTCTTAAAAAGTAAGTAAGCATTTTATATGGTAAGTATTTTATATGGATTGATTAGACATATTTCATGTATTTGTTATGCCACATGTAATATTATGCTTACATTGTTATAATAATTTATAATCATTATACTATTAATGAATTTATATTTGTTAATATAATTATTAATTCTGGATATTTTTTCAATGAAGACCTATTGTCATTTTGATAATCATAATTGATATTAAAAATCTTTCTGCATCCTATGCTTTCTTTTGTTAAGAGACATCATATTGTGTTGTAAAAAAATCTGCTAGTTCTTATGAATAAATGGCAGGGATTTTTTTTAAATAAAAAGCTCTATAACAGATTATGCTTATGAGTGAATTGTAATTGTTTGAATCGAGTCTTATAATAGATTTACTGGCAAGTTTTAAACATAGATTTTGATAAGTGCTAGAAAATAATTTACGAATAAGTTATTAGAATAAAATTGAAAAAATGAATAAATAAAAAATGGGTGGTCATATAAAACAAAGATTTTGTTTTGCATTTTACAAAATCAGATCAATCAGCTTTATTTTTTTAATATTTAAAATGGTAGCAAATTTAATATTCTTACTAGGAATCGGTGATGGCGAAATAAAAACGTAACTTGGATTAACCATTAACGTGACGCTTCTTTGGAAAAAAACTTCTTTAGTTCATTTTATAAAAGCAAGTAAAGCTGAATCTATCAGTTAACTATTATGTATTGATGTGCAGATCTGTTTAAAGTTATATATAATGAATTTATGTATACATATCAGGTTATATATAAACTCCATTGTTTTTTATTTTGCAATATAACATTCTTTATTTGGATTATATAGTTTGTTATCATGCCTATTATGTTAAGGTAAGTCAATTCTATTTTATTATATGAAAGAAAAACATGCTACTCTAATCGAAATTTTTGAATCTTTTGTTGAAATACTAATAAAATAAATATTATTGGGGATGTAACTAAGAGTATTTTAAATTTCACTACCATACTGTTTAATTATAACCTTAAAATAAATACACATAAATTCAAAGTGTTAAATAAATACCAACAGTTGATGCCGTGTTTGATATGACTCATGCCTTTATGAAATTATATAGAAACTAATAACGTTTATGTAGCGGGTGTTCAAACAATAACATAAACTTTATTTACATAAATTGTCTATGTACAAGATAATAAATAATTTATATCACATATCCATATCCACTGAAGAACAACATTTAATTTCAACACTAGGGAATGCCATTTGTAAATCTGGTACGGCTTCAACGACTGAGGGATCTCCAAATGAAACATCCAATAATTTCAATCTTTTGCAACTCTCTAATACACTGTAATGATTAAAACAAACATGTGTGAGAGAACTTCTGGACTAATGGTTGAATTTTTACAATATTACCTGAGATATGCAAATTAATTGATAACATCAAGCACAAAAAAAACATACATTCTCTAGATAAAAATGCCAGTTTTGGGAGTATAGCTCAGCTTACTAAAATATAATTTGATCAGAAGAAAGTTTGATTTTATTAATGTCTTATCTTGAACTATTTAAGCAAGTCGACACAATTTTACAGGATTAGTCTTTAATAGTGATCAAATGTGGAAGTTAAAATATGACTTAATAAATTTCATGGGTAGACCTTAAATAACTTGTATATAGATAAAGGTATGTTTCAAAACAATCTTTTCTAGGAATTCAGATTTCTGACTATCAATATACACTGAAGAGCCAAAAAAACTGGTATACCAGCCTAATATCGTGTAGGGCCGCCGCAACACGATGTGGCATGGATTTGATCAATGTGTGAAGTAGTGCTGGAGATAATTGACACCATGAATCCTGCAGGGCTGTCCATAAACCAGTGGGAGTAAGAGGGGGTGGGTATATCGTCTGAACATCACATTGCAAGGCATCCCAAATATGTTCATGTCTGGGGATTTTGGTGGCCAGCGGAAGAGTGTTCTTGGATCCACTCTGTAGCAATTCTGGGCGTGTGGGGTGTCGCATTGTCCTGCTGAAATTGCCCAAGTCTGTCGGAATGCACAATGGACATGAATGGGTGCAGGTGATCAGACAAGATTCTTATCTAGACGTATCAGGGGCCCCATATCACGACAACTGCACACACCCCATACCATCACAGAGCCTTCACCAGCTTGAACACTCCCCTGTTGACATATAGGGTCCATGGATTCATGAGGTTGTCTCCATACCCCGTACACGTCCATCAGCTCGATACAACTGGAAACGAGACTCGTCAGACCAGGCAACGTTTTTCTAATAATCAACAGTCCAGTGTCGGTGTTGCCGGGCCCAGGCAAGGTGTAAAGCTTTGTGTCAAGAAGTCAACAAGGGTACACATCTGGGCCTTCGGCTCCGAAAGCCCATATCGAAGTTATTTCGTTCAATGGTTCGCACGCTGACACTTGTTGATGGCCCAGCATTGAAATCTGCTTCAATTTGTGGAAGGGTTGCACGTCTGTCACGTTTAATGATCCCGTTCTTGCATGATCTTTTTCCGACCGCAGCGATGTCGTGGATTTGATGTTTTACCGGATTTCCGATACTCGCGGTATACTCAAGAAATGGTCGTACGTGAAAATCCAAATTTCATTGTTAACTCACTTAAATCTGTATAACCTGGCATAGCAGCAGTAACCGACCTAAGAACTGTGCTAGATACTCATTGTCTTATATAAGCGTTGCCAATCGCAGCGCAGTACTTTGATTGGCTATAACACACGATATAACACACGACAGCAGAATTTACGAACTCAATCTGCAATGTTATCTTCATAAACCAAATTTTTTTGTGACAATTCAGCTTATAAATATAACAAGGTTTTTAAAATAGATAGGAAACTTCTTATGCTGTAATTTAAGTAAAATTTCCTTTTTATTAGACTTTTATGTTCTATGCAGTGTTCTATCCTCTCCAGAATTTTTCTAAGAAATAAGTTCAGAGATGTTTTAAAAAAATAAATAGCTCTGTTTAATAAGTAACATATATTTACATTAAGTATTAAAAAAATGATGAACTTGCGGTTATATTGAAACTAAAAGGTCAAAAAATTAATTTGCAAATGATGTGATAAACAACAGAGACCATGCTGCTAAGTCCGAATGTCTGAGCTTCTTTAAGGTATGTTTACTTACTGCTATCTCTCGAAAACCAAACAAAAAATTTTTGTTTAAAAGTATAGAACTAAATATTTTAGCCAAAAGTAATTCTACACAGAAAATTGTATTTTTACAAAAAAAATATTATACAAATTTTTTGAAGTTATATTGCTCAAAAACTATTTTACCAAATTACTTAAAATTTGTAGGATTTTATCACTTAAAATTGCATACCTTACCAATGAATAAATTTTTAATTCTTATTAAACTTATTCTCCGTGGAGTTATTTTTTTGGTTAAAACAATTGTATATTTATGAGCTAACAATGAAAAATTTTATTACATTTATGAATAAACAGGTAAGAAAAACTAAAAGTTATAACTCTTTGACTGAATCATAACTGCTGAATTCACCAACTCTCTAATTTTTTATTTGTTATGAGAATTCTATGTTTCAGTCCTTAATTCATTAAATCAGTATTGCAGCTATGGGATTAATATCACAAAAAATTGCTGTGTGAAATACAATACATATAACAGATCAGTGATTCAATAAACACTGTATGCAGCAATATCAAAATCTTTTCCTCTTCAAAAAATGATAAATTCAGTAGAGAAATTACTTTAATGGACAGACAAAAAGGTTATAAATATATCTTTTTGTTACATCTAATGTGAAATACCTCTGTCTATAATTACAGGCATGTAATTGCTGGGAGAAGAAATTGATTGAATTTTTTTGTATAAAGAAGAGATCAATAAAAGGCTCATTTTAACACATACATATATTGAAAAAACTAAAATCTACGGCAATAAGTAAAAAAGATTAATGATTAAACCAAGCGTATTTACAAAGAAATCTTACGAATAGGATGCGTCAAAAAAGTATTAATTAAATGTGCATTTCAAAATTCTTGCTTTATAATAAATATATTAAAAATGACGATATTTTTAAAAAAACCTGCAAAAATAAACAGTAATAACTGCCAAATAATTGAATTATTATTTCAACTTCCTGTAACATAGCCGTCCAGGTGACCGAGTAGTTAGAGTGCCTGACTGCGAGTTTGAATTTCGCTCAGAGAATGTATGTTTCTCTCTTGTGTGTGAATGTGGCACTGATAATATTGATCGCCTGCATGACTTGGGTCACAAGGTGCTGACCAGGCAACGAAAAATGAGAAACACCCTTGGCATCTTTCATAGTGAAAAACGATAGGTTTGGTGCAATTTTTCTTTTTTAAAAAAAATAAGAACATACAAGTTTTGCCATTGTTATGTTTTGTTTCTTTTCTAGTGAAATTATTTTTTAAGATCTAATGATAAAATGATTTTTTTAAAATAGGACTGTATATTTTGCATCAGGAAAACTAGGAACCCTGAAATCATTTGCTGTTTTATGTGGATACACCCTGCGGCAGAATTTTTTCGGCCTTTTTGCGACATATCTCTCTAGTACTAATATCTTTCTGCAAGATACTTTCAATTAAAACAATATACATATTACTAATTTAAAGTAACAGAAGCGTAAACATCAACAAAAAAATTCAGATAAAATAAAGTAATTTTTTTAATTGAATATGTAATATTTTTTTATTTTATGGCTGATTTTCTCTCATGTCGTAGGGGGAAAACACACTAATTATTTCCTTTTTCCCATTTTGTATATCATCACATTAAATACCCAAAAAAAGATAGACAGGGAAATTAAATGTTTTCATAGTTGTAGGAGGAAAACACACTGCGTGTTTTCGAGATTCAGTTGCTGTAATAAATGATATTGCATTAAAAATATAGGATTTTAAAAACTATGTGGAAATCAGTAGTAATAACTGCATAAAAAATAGAACAAAAATTTCTTCAGAAAAGGAAATCGAAATTTTTAACTTCATTACTCTTTATTTTTTACAAAAGAGAATAGAAAAATCACGAACATTTTTTACCCCTTTGATGCACTAGAAAGGCATCTTTTGAATATAAATTTAAAGAAAGAATGAAATCTTTCGAAAATTTCTGCAGAAAAGGAAACCAAATTTTTTTACTTGCTGAAGGAAAAATCTTCCTACCAGTCAGTGACAATGTAACAGTCAGTGACAATGTCCCCGTGTCACCACAATTCTGGCACAGGGTGGATACTTTTTTACCAATTNTGTGTTTATGTATGCAAAATAAATTATTGTTTTCTAACAAATAGAATTAAAAAAATAAAAGTGGGAATCAAGTGATATCATACCTGAGTAAGAAAACAGGAAGGAAAAAAAAACATTTATTTTTCCATCTTAATTTGTAAACCCAGCTTAAAGCCACAGTACTTGTAATTAATATTCTTACCCACTCCATCCTATATATTAATTAATAAAGTAAGTGGTATTTAAGTAGCCCACATTCACATAATCAGTAAATACTTTTATTTTTAAGTGAATCAAATAAGAGAACAACAAAAATATTGCTTTAGAAAAATTTCAAAACTGCATAAATATCAGTATCAAAACAAGTTTTTACAGTCGAACCTTGCTATAGTGAACCTGTCTGAACTCCCATTTAGATAATGCTATTTTAAACACTTATAACGAACAGCTGAGAAATTTTTAGTTGGATATAGTGAACTCTAATTTCCTCTTCGCAGTTTTATTTTTCAGTCCTCCAACTTTAAACTTGCCGGTGTAAACGGCTCATCTCAGTTTAGAAATTTTAAGGTGCATTTAACTCCTATTTCTACCAAATATGACTTCTGTGTTGCAGCTTGAAGTCCTACTTTAGAAGAAAACAACACGGACGCAGAATACATATCTTTTCTAGAAGCAATCATTTTGTTAGAAAATTCTTGGGAGGGAAGTGACACCAACAATTCACGACTGTTACCGACAGGCAAGGTCTTTTGAAGGATTTAGAAGAAAGACTGTAATATGGAGGATGAAAATGATAAAGGCAATTTATCTATCACTCTGTGACGAGAAAAGCAAGAAAGACATTTTCCCTAGAGATGTTTTAGAGCAATTTGAATGCTGCGATGATGAAATTTGCTGCACATCTGGTACCTCTACCGATGATAACATTGTCTTCGAAATTAAACAAAAGAACGAAGAAGACTTATTAGAAGAAAATGAAACTTCAGCATCCTCAATCTTAAATAAAATAAGCCGTGAATATATTTTTTTCTACAGAAAATGTGGATAATTTCTTTTACAAAATTCCAAATTTTAGCAAGAAGTTTCTTCTCTTTTAAGTTTGATTTATAATCTATTTAATTTGTTAAAACAATAATGTAAAATTACAATCCTTATATTCAACTATCATATACTTGAAATATTTGGAGATAGTGAACAATTGTTGGTGGACATATTACTGGGTCTGCATGGGTTCACTACAGAGAGATTTCACTGTATATTCAATCAAATAATTCTTTGTTTAAAAAAAAAATTTAAACAAAGTTAAGAATACCAAAAATAAAATTTTAATAAAACATTTTCATTAGTACTTTATAATAACAAATGATTCTTTGAAATATTTCAAAATGAGCAGTTTTGAAGTAATCCAAACAAATAAAAAATAAGACAATGATTTACACATAATTCTAAAGCAAAGTAAGTAAATAAAAAACAAAAGAAAAATTTCTATATCAGTAGAACAGGTAATTCTATTGAATGCAAATAACAAAATGAATAGAAATAACAAACAAACTAGCATTTGTTTTAAGATCATTATCGTTATTTTTTATTGCACCAAAAGGCTTCCACTCATATTTAATGATTTGTAATGTGTCAATTTTGTTTTATATAAGCTTATATCACTCTCTTTTTATTATTTAAACTTGTGACTATTTATGAGATCTTATGAACCATGCTAAAGCTTCCGGATTATAATTTTTTTATATTGATATAAAACACTTCCTAATAACAATTGAATTTTAATACTTTTTAAGATATTAATATAATTTGTAAATATTTTAGAAAGAAATCGTAACTGAAAGTCATTCTTTGAAACAGGCAAATTGATTTTGTAATTAGTATAAATTAATTGACAATTGGAAAACGCTGCCTGTTTGAAAACACATACAATTAAGAGTTTATGCTACTAAATGGTTAATAAAAAGAAATAACAACCAACAACACTTCATGATGATTTCCATGGATGTTAAACTACATTGAAAAACATGGTTCACCATATTCTTTAAGACAAATGAGAATTAAACTAACTGAAAACAGTAATGGTTATTAAACCACATATAATCAAAAATAATGTTCAGTATTTTTAGCACTATAAATTAATGTACTAAAGGAAGCACAAATCATATGCAAAACTCTAAAAATAGTGTGAAAATTTGATTGTAACATTTACTATAAAAATATGTAACAGTAAAAAAAAGGGGGGAAGAGCTAATTACAATACCCCAGAAGAGTGATTTTAACGAATTCTGATAGATTTTCAAATATTACTTAAAATTTGATAAAGTAATTTACTTACTGAGAAATATGTCTAGGATTTGGTGTAATTTGGTCCATACTTTTTGGTAACAAGGATCTAAACACTACCAGATATTTTTGGATAACATTAATATTGTATACATGCAAATTAAAAACTGCATAACACAACATAATGAAGCTTTAGAGCATAATACACAAATTATACACTTTTTTGGTCCGATTGAGAAAACTTTCCACAAACTCAAAAATATAAAATGAAGGGAATGCACAAATTTTACTAAAAAAAACTTATTTCAAACATTACATTAAAAAAACTTATTGCAAGCTTAAAAATTCAACTTAGCGCAGAAACTTTTTGTCAAGGTGAATGTAGATTTTAATGACACATTCACTAGAAATTGATTGACTGCACTAAATGTAAATACTCTAGATAAGATGATTAAATTGTAATGTAAAGCAAGTTTCATGTAAAAATAGAGAAAGCACAGTCTGATCGCCAAGCATCATGGAATTTGTGTTTATTCGTGAATGTGTGTTTTCCAAGGATAAATTTTTTTTTCTTTGTATATTTTAAAAAGAGTTACAAAATTGGCATGGTTTTGGAGGAATTGTAACTACTATGATAAAAATTACTTGTACTTCATAATTTTAAAATTCCAATTAAATAAGAAAAGAACGCCACTTTGAGTATAAATTTTATCACTATTTTTTGAAAAATATAAATAAAAAAGTAGTTATTAACATGAGTTTTAAAAATGAGTAGCCTAAATTAAATAAATACTATAAATCCCTTAATAATTACTCTGACATGATTTATTTTAAACCACTTACCGCATAACACTCAAAAAGAGCTTTTTCAATTTAGTGCAGCGAGTTATCAGTGCCCGAATGCATCCACAACGGGCGTCTATTTTATGGCTAGATTAAAAATAAAACAATTATAGTTAAAGTAAAGTAAAAATGGTAAAAAAAAAATTTTTTTTTAAACCAGACTAAATTCTATATGAACAATAAATCAAAAACTTACCACCAACCAAGATCAATTTCAACTATTTCATTGCAATGTTCAGCAAGTTCTGAGATACCCAGACAACTTAAAGATGAAGCTCTCCAAAAATCTAGTGTTTTTATTTGTCTAAATAAACAACGAATAATACACTTAGATGTAAGAGGTAAATAACATAACAAATAGGTCAAATAAATAAGCACAATCAATTACTGCCGTGAAACACCAAAATCTCGACATGTTTTTTTCCCCAATATAAAATATGTTTATGAATTGAACATAACTTAGGCAATTATGAAATTGTTATTATTTTTAACAATTTGTCAAATACCAAAAAATTAGATAATATAATTATAGTCTTTAGAAGCAGGTCTTCCTAACTATTTATAGTCAATTATTGCACTAAATCCTTAAGTAAAAATTAAATTATAAACAGGGTTCATACAGAGATCAGAAGAAGAAATCCAAGGAGTCCAAAATTTTAAGGACTTATCAAAAATTTAAAAACTTTGTGTAAAAGATAACTAGAAATTTTTTTTTAAAAATTAAAAAGCAGTTATTATAAAAAACTTGCAAAAATGTATATTTTGCATATTTTTTCTCTAACCCTTTTGAAATAAATTTTGACTTTGTCAAACTTCATCAAGAAAAATAAATAAAGTTATCACTTTTACACATAAATACATTTTTCAGTTTCAAATATTGTTATAAATCTTGCTAAAGTACAGATGTTAAAGATTAACATAAAAACCTAACAATCTTATATTTTTTTTAAATTTGAATACACAAAAAAATTTAAGGCATTTTATAATAAAAATATATAAATAATAATAAATAATTATCCCGGTATAAATAATTGATATCCTTTTAAACATTTCTCAATTTTTTACAGTAAAACCGCAACGTAATAAAATGGGCAAATATCTGACAAAAAATTAAAATAATAACTAAATATGGAAAAATAAATTTAATGATGTAATGTAATTATACTGTGAAGGGTAAGTTAAGTGATAAAAAAATAGAAATTAAAACATTTTCAAATAAATGAAATAAAAGTTACAAAGAGGGTTAATTACTTTCTATCAGAGGCAATTGCTCGAGCGACTTCATTGAATGAATCTATGTTGGTACAACTTCCTAAAAAGAGATGCTCTAACGGGACACACCTAGATACAAAAATGATGAACATGAAATACGGGAATACAGCAAATAAAATACAATACAGAAAACACAACAGAAAGATTTTCGTTGGCGGCTATGCAGGATTTTGAAATTTCTATTCAAAACATATTTTCTCAGTTTTTTAAAGCAGTATTAATAATGTTTCATTTAAACATTTGAAATTACTTACAAGGAGGAAAAAAACCCTTAAGATTATTTAAATTTATTTCTCAAACTTACACATTTTAATTTCCCCCAAATGTCCCTTAAATATAAATTTTTCTGAAGAAATAAAACAAACATTGATTGTTATTAATATCCTGCAAATATGCCATTCTCTTAATCTCATTGGTATATTAAATAATTATTCTATAGTTATGTTTCCTAAATGAGTTAAGTTCTCCATTAATGTTTCCCAAATGTCCTGTAAATTTGTTTTCTGAATATGTAATTAATTTGATAAAACATATAAATTTTCATTAATACACAAGTATATCTTTCGCTTCAACTCATAAGTATATTTAAAAATTACTCAACAATATTTCTCAATTCTCTATTATAAGTATATTTAGCAATTTTTATTTTTTTTTTGTAATAAATATTGATTGTAATGTTCTTGCATTTCCTGTAAATTTGTTTCCCTAATATACTTTTTTTTTTCTTTTGATAAAATATATTTGTTGTAATTAATATAATGGCTACTTATATAGCTTTTTGCAACTTAATATACCCATCAATTACCTTTGAGTTCATAGCTATAAATGTTATAAATTATTCACAATCATTTCTTTTAATTTATATATAAAAACACTTGTGAAAACAATAATAAAAATATGCAAAATTTGCAGAAAACGATTTAACAAGGTTCATATTCAGAGAGAATAAAGAAAAATTTCCTTACTTTTCCTGATCAACTTAAATGAAATTCTAGTTTTTTTGTTGTTGTTTGTTTTGAATCAAAATTTTAATAAAAATGTAAATTATATTTAGTGCAAAAAATAAACATAATATTGTAACAATATATAATAACAAACATTCAAAAAATAAAATGAAAAGTAAATTAAAAATGTACCACAGTGAAATGATTAAAATGTAATGATTCCAAAGATTGATTTAAATACTCTGATTTCCTAAAAATAAAACAATAATCAATTCAAATACATTTATGCAAAAATCAATGATTAAGACAATTTGTTATGATTTAAATTTTGAGAACAAAACTTATAACTCTTTCTAAAGGAAAAAAAAATATCTTAAGTTTTTAAACAAACTTAGAATTATTTACAAAAGATAAAATAAAAGTAATTCAACTCCCAATTATTAACTCTTAATTAACAACCTAAATCTGCTTACTATGTTACCTTAATGCTTACTAAAAAAGCTACGTATTTGTGAAAAATCTATTCATAACTTTGTGATTAAGTAAAAATAAGATTTTCTTTTTGAGAAAAAAGAAACATACCTTTTAAGGAATTTTTGTTTTAAATTATGAATTAGAGTTATTAGTAGATTTTTTTGAAAGAACCATTTTGGTACTAAAAATTTAGCAAAGGATCTGTTTTAACGATAAACTATTTTATAAAGAGTTTTCTTACATAAAAAAATAAGGGAAGTGTCCATTAACAGACTCAAACTTCCCCTAAAATCACTCCTGATTACACAATGACCTCCTGTTAAATTTTGAATTGAATGCAATCATCACATTAAATTACAAAACTGAGAAATTAATATGAGCATAAAAAAATTGATAAAAAATATCCCTTTACTTTAAAAATTTGATATTTCATTAAAATTAGTAATTGGGTTCAATATTTTATTAATGAAAATTTTTTTAAAAATAATTTTGGGAACAAACAAAACTTTTGAATAACAAAACATTTTAGACAAAAGTAAATTACTAGAGGAGAGAGAGCTAAACTGGACATATTGAATAACTATTTTATTTATTGGTCAAATCTCCTTTGTCTTGCTTTGTTTGCCGTTGCTTAATCACACTATCAGGGTGCGTAGCCAAATCTTTCAACAAAAATAAGCACCTTTTAAGTACTTTTTAAGCACTCAGAAAACATTTTTAAGCACTATATACATTAACAAAATGCAAAATAGTTTTCAAAGACTTTACATGATCGTGATAAAATAACTAGTTTCTGACAAAGAACTCTTTTTCTTAATTATATTAGCCATTAGAAAAAGATCCAAGAGGTTTTTCGGTTCGATATCAGAGGGTGGAAAATGAAGCCTGTGAAATTGAGAATTTCTTGCAAAATGCAGCAGAGTTGCGTGTGAGAGTGATATCTTACCGAACCCAGCTCAGCAGACGCACATGGACTCGCAAGAATTTCATCAAACCTGCAAAATGATTGGCGTTTTCATACGCTATGGACCGACGAGAAGCCGAAATAGATTGTGGTTGAACGAATTGTGAAAACGTTGAATAGACAAAGTGAAAAGCACACTTTGGCATAATATGTGGCGAAAATTGAGATGGTAAAGAAAAAAATCTCATTTTGGAAAAAGGAAAATTAAGAACTTTTTAAAAACACCCAATGAAAAAAGTACCTTTAAGGGCTTTTAAAAAACGAAAATCGAAAATAAGTATATTTAAGCACTTTTTAAAAAAGCTATGCACCATGACTATGAATATTTTAGTAGAAATTGGAAAAGAATGTTTTTAAGGTGCAAAGTAACAGTTAAATTTTTTCTTTACTTTTTTATTAACATATTTTGTTTTCAGAATTTAAACTGAGGGTGACAATGTTTTAAATGATACTGTTTTTTACCCATTTTAATATAAACTTTTGCTCTGTATATTTCTGATCAATCAGAATTAAGCATAAACAAACATATGTCAAGGTAGGGCTAGTTCGGACATGCTTTAGGTGGTGAATTTTTTCATTTAAAAGTTAGCAACTTTAGTTTATTTTAAATAGCAATGATATCAGATCAATATTAATAAATTGGAACTTCTTACGAGCACTGATTCAATTAGAGTTAATGACTTTGTGCTAATCACTTTTGTGCATTGTTGAAACAGTGTTGTGCACGAATGCTCTATTATGTTATGTTTCTCAAAAAACGCTTAGAGTTATTTTATAACTGTGTATGTGCAGAAAAAATTATTCATTGTTTCCCCCATAATTTTGTAGAGAATCGTATTTGGTAACTAATGAAAATTTTCAATTTGAAAATCTTGAAAAAATTTTAACAGAGAGAATTAAGCACCTAAATAAAAAAGCACCTAAAAGGGTTTTTAAAAACAAAAATCAAAAATAAGCACTGTTAGTACTTATTAAAAATGCTCTGTACACTGAATTCTTAAGAAAGAAATCTTGCTATAGTTCGTATATAGTATAGTTAACCATAAATTTTAACTTTTTTCAGAATTAAAAACAAAACAAACAAAAAACACATTTCAAGAGAAGAAATGGTTACTTAACTTCCATTGCCAGTAACTGGTAGAACTACCAGGACTGCATCTGAATATACATTTAAAGGCGATATTTCTATTTTTTTGATTAAATAAAAAATTTGAAATTATTATCAAACAAACCAAATTAAAAAATGGTTTTAAGTGCATTGATTTGCATTTAAAAGGTCTTTTTTATAGTGAAATGCTCAATTACAAATTAGTATTTTAATTCATTTAAGTCAATATTTATTCTCCAATAAGACTTAGATTGAAATTAATTTCATTTTTGATTTAAATAAACTTTTTTGATTTGTAATAAATGACTACTTAACAAATTATCAAGTTTGTCTACATTAGTTCGTAGCTTTTCCCAACCAGCCTCGTGTAATGGGGCCTAGTGTGGACAAAAACTATCGCTTATAAAAAAATCATATGGAAAAACTAAATAACTTTTTAATTTCAGATATAAACCAGATTGTAGTAAATCGTCAACATTATTCTTAAAAAAAACATTTGACAAGTGAAAAATGTACATATTATATCTATATCCATACAGATAATCATATATGTCCTTCTCCCATATATGATCTCTCTAATCAATTAACCATTTTATTCCATGATCATTTAATTCTTAATATCAATTATTTTTTAACTAAAATGTTAGTTTAATTAAAATTTTTGAAAAGACAAATTTAAATATCCTCAAATTTGTTCCCGCTTATGCTTAAAATATTAAAGAATTCATTATATTTATTCTAAATTCATTTTTTATTAAAATGTGGATTGATTTATTAATTTTTTTCCTTCATAATAATAAGTACTGAAATTTCTGAAAATCACAAATCCAGTAGGACAGATAAAAAGCCTTATACTTTGTGAAATCAGTGAAGAGACCCAAGATAAAAATTTCAGGAATGGAAATTTTTATTTGTCGAATAAGGAAGAGGAAAATTAAGAAGTGGTGAGGTTCTGTCGTTGACTGTTTTAAACCAAGATGAAAAACTTGGATTAGTGAACGTTTCCCAAATCCAAGGATTGTGGTACTGGCGTAAAATTAAAAAAGTACACTAACACCATTAGCATTCCAGTGATAATGCAACAGTGAAACAGACACCATCGGCGGTAGTGATAAAGTGGCATCATCTGAATAGAACTGAATTATAAAATTTGCAGAAAAGAAAGTCAAATTTAAGTTTGCCCTTCTATTCGGTGGAATTCAAGAGATCTGTGACTCGATTTCTGAAGGCAGGGTTTGTAACCAGAAAGCTTGAATCGATCGTAAAATGTAAGAGTGTTGGTATGTCCCATTGCGCTCTAACACTATTTTAAAAACATAGTTCTTAGAATGTGGGGACAGAAGTTTTAAGTTTTTATAAATCATACAGATCCATCACTGCTTCTTTATCTCCAGAAATGATAATGAAGAAAAGCAGAATCTCGATATTCTATCAAGTGATCATCTATTTCGCCATTGATTTTATTATTTCTTAATATTTTACATAACTACAAACAAAAGCATGAAAGTCCACATAGGGCAGAAAATTCCGGGTTTTGTGTTAAAGTTACGTACCCTCCCCCACTCAGCTTTTATTGTCCAATCTTCTTTTCTCTAAAATTTCTAGTGCTGATGAACCCTGATTACAGTAATTAGTAATCATAAATAAGCTATAGCTGTAAATCAATCTTTTCATGTTTAGTCTATTGCGTAAATAAAGTAAACTTACTTTATAATGGAAATAATTGATGATTTATCGATGAGAGAGCGATATAAAGCTAGGTGATTCAAGTGTTTTATTTCAGAAATATATCTAAAACCAATTTGAGTCAAGTCCTTCGACCGGCAAGAATTCAATTCAAGTTCTGAAACAGAGAGATGTAAATTTGATTTCCAAGACATATACATCTGAAATTACACATATACAGCTGAATTTAAATATATTAAATGAAACTTTATTTAATTTCATTCAATTTAAAAACATTTTAAGATATACAATGGTATAATTATTGAAGTATATAAAAATGGTTTTTAGTAAACGGTGTTAGTAACAACTAGTTTATATATATTCTGACTAGCTAGAGTACTCAAGTTTTATTGAAACATTTGTGCTGAGTAACAATTAAACTTTTAATTGTTTCCTGTTCATTAAAAGCAGGATTTATTGTAATATTATCATCAAAAGAAATTTATAATCAAAAGTCTGACTAGTTAAAGTAATTAAATTTTAACTGGACCTCTGTGCTGGATGACATCACAAATTTTAATCATCGTTTCCTGACTGCGAAAAGCAAAATTTGTAGTCATAGGAATTTTATCATAAAATAAAATTCCGATCATTTTCCCATTAGCTAAAGTTATCAAATCTCAATTGGAGAACTGCCAAAAATACAAGCTTCAATCCTTGCCAAAATGAAGTCTCGAATAAGAATTTATCGTCAGTTAAAATTTCGACTAACTGGAAGGCACAAATTTCAGTTGGAATTCAGTGCCTGAAGTTACAATCATAATTTCATTTATTTTTCATGTAAAAAAATTACCAGACAAAATTAAAAAAGAAAATAATTTACTGAACTTTTTTTTATAAAAAATTTGTTTTTTAAGTACACACAAAGAATGGTTCTATTTTTTGTAAATAGTATCTTTCTTTTTGGGTGAGACTTGGAGAAACAAAAACAAATTTTTTTCTTTTTTTTTTGTCCACTTGCAAAACGTTTGTAATTTTTCATTTATTATGTTAATTGTTGTTGGTACCTATTTTACAGGATTTTTTTACATGCTATGAGAAAAAGAGAATAAAAATTTCAATTTTGCTCTACACATATGAAACAAGATAGAAAAATAAAACCTTCAAAACTGATTCAATTCAAAAGTATTATTAATCAAAGGAAAAGTATTATTAATCAAAGGATTCTCTCAAAAGTATTATCAATTATTTTTTGAATTATCAAATTCAAAATAAAAATTTATCATTTATTAAAAAAATTAGAGATTTCAAAGTAATATCGTGATATTGGTTTTAAAGTATTATATAAGACTCCTGCATATTTAACATTTGTCCAACGAAGGCATCCAATTTGAAATAAATAATTTTCATTTAAACAAGCTAAAAAGTTAACCTTAAAAAACTACAATGCTAGAATATCACTAGATGAAATCACCCTGAAAACAAATAAATTCCTTTCATGACTGAACTGGTCATACTTTAAAATCAATTTTGAAGAGAAGAATTATGTTATAAGTTGGTAAGGTTTAGGACAAAATGGATTAATCCAGGGTTTAAACCGTCCAGTCCAAAACTGTCCAAAATCTATTCACTCAAATTATGTCACAATTTTAAAAAAAATATTGGGAAAAATAAAATGTTAATTTTTGAACAAGAAACAAAATGAAGACATGTTTTAGTTTCATTAAAAAGTTTATTATTTTTAATATTGCATAATTTATCCTTATGAAACACAATCAAAAACATAATTTATTAGTATTAAAAGCATATTTATTCATATTGAAGGGATAAGGCATTCACTTTTGTTGTTCAATTAATTGTGGAGCTTCAAAAGTTATAATTTTTTTTTTCTATTATATTATTTTGNTATTATATTATTTTCCTTTAATAAGTTAAAGCAAATTGTATAAAAAGTATCAAATATTTATTAATATATGTAATTATTATGTGTACAATAGATACACATATAGAATTTTTACCTTTAACCAATGTTCAAGGTTTTGTACACTTTAAGTCAGTTTTAGTCACTTTAGGACAGTTTAAGACAGTAAAACCCAAATGCCCAATTCAAAACCAGTTTAGGACACCCAAAATCCCAACCCTGGCTTATAACTTTATTGGCTGTAAAAACGAAACAGAACAAACTTGATATTTTGATTGATCTTTATCTTTAAAAATAACTGTTTTACTATTAAAAGTTTATTTTGAAGCCTAAGAGTTTGCTAATGAAGTTACAACTAATGAATTCTTGACAAATTTAAATGACAATTTTTTTAGCTTAAAAATCTTTTAAAAATAGTAGTATTTCTTAAAAGCCTCATTCTTTTTTTTCTTCAGGACAATCAATACTTTTTATCTCAAAAAAGAAAAGAAAAAATCCTTACTTTGAAAGGAAGAATTTTTTTTTCAATTAAAAGAAGATTATTCAAAATTATTTTGTTGAAAAGTGTTCATCAAAAGGGGAAAAAGAATCTCAGTCAAAAGGAATTGAAAATATCTAACTAACTAATTACTACTTACAAATACTACTACTTACAAATAACTACTAATCTACTTACAAATATATAAATTAATCTACTTACAAATATATAAATTAATCTACTTACAAATGTCTAATAATTACAAATATCTATAAGGAACTAAATGGCATTTATGAGGTCTATATGCTATATTTAAAATATAAGCATTTTATAGCAAAAAAATATAAAAAAAGGAAACTGAAATAAAAAAACTTAAAATGTCACCTTGAAGTAAAGGGCAATGGGACGCTACAGCTTTTAAACAATTATTATTCACAAAATTACAGCTAGAGAGCTTCAAAGCTGTTAAGTGGTGACATGTTGCTGTAACAAATCTAAAATAAATGTACATTATATTATTATTCTGGTTTCATTGTTCAAGAGACACAACTTGATTAAATTCAACATTTAACAGAAACATTTTTATTAAATTGAAAAAAAACTATAAAGACTATTTAAAATTGTTATGCATCATTACTTCTTTTCTTAGTTAAAATATAAAAAATAAAGTTCCACCATAATAGTTGCACAATCGTTTATAAATATTCATTCTGTCTTTCCATTTTTAAGAATTTCAACAACATTTTATATAAATTTATGCATAATAAATTCATGTCGTATAAATGAATTTTTTTTTTTAAATTTATTGAAATATACTCTCCCGATTTTTTCTATAATAAATAGATAAATGGCATTAAAATTATTTAACATATTTTAAACCATAAAATTTATTATGACTTGAAAAATAATTTAATGCATTTTAATACATATTTAAACAAAATAACAATTTAAAAATAATGTTGCCACAAGCATTCAGAAAAAAAAATTCTGATGCTCTCTTGATATTTTGATAAAATATCAAGAGAGTTATTTATCATACATCATACATAACATTTAGTCATGGTGGTTGTCAAACATAACAGTAAAATCAATATTTTGTCATAACAGTAAAATCAACATACTGCTAAAAGAATATTTTTTTAATATAAATTTTTAGATAATTTTATAAATGTAAATGGATTAAAAATGCAAAAATAATAATAATAATAATAATATTAGATGATATGTATTAACTGATAATAAATTGAATCTAAATTGAGCATTGGATAATATTTTGAAATTTGCCCCCCGTTTCTACCCTTTTTTTTCTTTTTTGAATAAATAATAGAACATTTAGGTATCCCAAATTAATTCTTTTTCACAGCTTTTAGAAGTATTTTAATTGAATTTCCAGCAAAATTTACACACTTGATCAGCATAACTTTAAATCAATGTAATTAGGAGGCATTATTCTGAGTTTCTAGGACTTCAAGGAACGAGCTTAGACATGTTTTTTTAAAACAGGAAAACTTTCAACTATCAACAATAAAGTTGATGCTCAAAACAGAAACAATTGAAATAATATTCAAATTATTAGAATAAGATATTTCAGAATGAGAAATCCTTGAATAGAAATGATCGGAATATGCTTTGTTATAAACAATGTGATAATTTTTTTTTTGGGTTTATTATTGTTTTTAAAGTTTCTAAAAAAGAAGTAAACAAAACACAATTCAGGGTATCTGCTATATTTTAAGTTTTCAAATTCATGACTAATTCCAAGAATTTTTCACGACTTAACGAAGTTACTATTTTTCTCCCAAAAAAACACAACAATAAATTTAAAAAAGCATTATAATAATATTAATTGAAATGATAGGTATAACCAAAACTGTTATACTCTGCATCTTCATATTTATAGATTTCAAATTTAAAAAACAGAGTAAAGAAAGAGTTGAAGCAATAAAATAGCTGCAAAAAATACAAAAACAAATCATTTTTTTCTTCTTTTTTTCCAGCAGAATTAATAATCTAAACATACTTTTCTGGTTTATTGGAAAGGAAAGAAATACTTCCAATTTTTCTGTTCTCATTTTGAAATAAAAAAAAATTGGTAATGACTGCTTGCTTCAGCTAGAATTTTAAATTGATAAAATAAAAAAATAAAAATAATAACAAAAATTCTGAAATCACAGAAGTTTAAAAGATAATTCGCTCTAGAAATGATGCTTTTTTTTCCATTTTTTTTAAAGAACGCCATAATTTTTAAAGAACATGATAAAAACTTTTCATATTTTAATAAAATATGACACTGAGTGGGGATTTTGTTACAAATTCAGATATTCGAAACACCTTGAAATTGGGGGGGAAGGGTAAATTTTATTTTAAAAATTAAGATTTTTCGGCAATCTTAATTCGGGACTTGCACAGATACCCTGATAAAGTGCTGGCCTGAGTTCCAGAGATTGGATACGAAAGCCAGAAACTCAGGTCTGAAGCCTGAGAGTTAGTAGGTCTGCATGTGAATTGCAAGTAACAACACACTAAAAAAAATTGTTGATATTAGGACATCAGTAAATGTACAAGACTGATGACAAATCTTACTCATTGAAGTAATGAGCAGTGATTCTACCTTGACTGCCACACCAAGATAAATTCAAGGTTTTCAATGACGAAAGTCTAGATTCCAATCCTCTCAATGCAGTAATGTCAACCTGAGCAAAATACATAAAGTATACTTCAATTAAAAGAATTTTAAAGAATATATATATAATTTGAGAAATACAGTAACATTTATGTTAAGTGGCGAATTCTGATTAAATACATTAATTTCAAATCATTCTATTGAGACAAAACTTCTCTGAAAACTCGTGAACTATTTCATTGTTAATTACAAGGTATATTTATATACTAATTCAGGAGATCTTTTAACTAAAATAAATATGAATTAAAAAGGTTATGCTGTAAGTTTAATTAAAAATTTGGAACAGTAAGCTGTAAATATTAGAAGAATAAACATTTCATACAGAATGGAAACAAGACAGTAATAAATTTAATTCAACTATAGATTATAATCTTTAAACAATAACTACTTTCTTTTATGCTGTAAGTTTAATTAAAAACTTGAAACAGTATGGCATGAGTATTAGTAAAATCAACATCCCATTCAGAATAGAAAACAAGATAGCAATAATTTTAACCCAGTTATAGATGGTAATTTTTAAACAATAACTACTACTTTCCTTTATGCTGAAAGTTTTCTTTTAAGTTGCAATTAAAAACTTGGAATAGTAAGCTATGAGTTTTAGAAAAAAAATCGAAATTTCATTTAGAATGGAAAACAAGACAGTAATAACTTTAAAACAATTATAGGTGATAATTTTTAAACAATAACTACTACTTTTCAAACAATAACTTCTTTCTTTTATGCTGTAAGTTTAATTAAGAACTTGGAACAATAAGCCATAAATATTAGAAAAAAATTAAAATTTCATTTAGAATAAAAAACAAGACAACAATAATTTTAAACCAATTATGGATAATAATTTTTAATTTCCTTCACGTTGTAAGCTTAATTAAAAAGCAGGAACAATAAGTTATAAGTATTAGAAAAATCAAAATTCTATTTAGAATAAAAAACAAGACAGCAATATAAATTAAACTCAGTTGTAAATAATAATTTTTTGAACATTAAATACATCTTATTTAATCACAGCATTATAAAAAATTAGAACTTTTAAAAAGCATCTTGAAGACTTAACTTTAATTTACTAATAGTTTGAAAAATAACTCATTGAAGTTAAAATTAAACTGCACAGCTAAATTTTCTTATTATGATGCTAAATTGTAAAAACTGAAAATTTCACAAAATATTATTTATATTTAAAAATAAAATCATTACTTAAAATAACATCATAGGATCAATGCAAGTCTATGTAAACAAAATATCTACTGATATTACAAGAATTTGAAATCAATGTTCAAAAAACAGACTAATTTATTCATTGAGAGTAATTGTATAAACCACTTCAATATTATTATTTGGTATTTCAAGGAGAGAGAAAAAATTCCATTGCTATTATAATATGCTATTAAATTATTAAAATATGCTATTAAAAAACTTCTATTACACATGCCATGTATGAGAAGTTTAAAGGATTAAAAGGTTGAAACAAAAAAAACTTACCAGGGGCCAATAAGTTTGCAGATTTAAATCTTTATATAACACAGGATCATAGCAAATTTTGTGAAATAACCTAGAAATATATAACACTTGTAAAATAACAATAAAATAAAATGAAGCAGTCCTGTTATAATAAATAAAATAAAAACTTAGTTGCATAAATAAAGGGATAAAAGAATGATGATATATTTAATAGCAGATTGACTTCATCACATTATAATTAACGATTCACTAAACAATCAGGAGAAAAATAAAACAAAAAGCTTCTTACTGCATAAAATTTAACAAAAAAATTTTTTTTAAATAAAAGATAGGGAAAAAGGGGTTAAAAAAAGTATAATGTAAGAAATTAAACTATTGATTCATTATAGACTTTAAAAATAGTTTCAGCCAAATTTATAAATATCGACAGTGTTGATAAATCTTCTTCCTTATTAAAAACATAATATAGGCAATGATATAGATTAGTTGTCATTAACTTATAGACTGTGCATAGCGTCGTATGGAATTAAGTCATGGATTCTAGTCAAGCGTCTAAGCTACAATAAATCTTATAAGTCTAATACCATTTTTGGGGAACAATTCCCTAATCTAAACTAAATTCAGTGACGCGACAGCCTATAGAAGGGCAAGGCTTACTGTGCCTATCTTAGCTTTCTTGACCTTGGGCTCTGGGGTGCTAGAGCAGATGTCCGGCTTGGGTTGTCAGCCGAACACGGAACCCCCAGTGTTTAGTTCCCAAGCATGCTTGGTACTCATTTTATTGATCCACTAAAGGGATGAAAGGCTGAGATTCCCCAGTCTACATACATATACAGGGTGCATAGCCAAATCTTTCGACAAGAAATAAGTACCTTTAAAGTATCTTTTTAAACACTCAAAAAATATTTGTAAGCACTATATACATTAACAAAATGCAAAATAACTTTCAAGGACTTTACATGACCATGATAAAATAATTAGTTTTTGACAAAGAACTCTTTTTCTTGATTACATTAGCCACCAGAAAAAGATAGAGATTTTTCTGTTCGATTTCAGAGGGAGGAAAATGAAGCATGAAATTGAGAATCTCTTGCAAAATGCAGCAGAGTTGCGCATGAGAGAACAAGAATAATTCCCACAGAATCCAGCTCAGAGTATGCACATTCGGACCTGCAAGCATTTCACCTTACATGAAAAATGATAAGAACTTTTATATGCTAGGGAACGACGGTACGTCCAAATACGTTGTGTTCGAATGATTTGCGAAAATGTTGAATAGAACAATATGAAAAACCCGCCTTTGCATAATACGTGGCAAAAATCATCATGGTAAAAAAAAAAATATTCTCAATTTAGAAATAGAAAATTAAGCACTTTTTAAAAACACCTAATAAAAAAGCACCTTTAAGGGTTTTTAAAAAACGATAATCAAAAATAAACACTTTTTAAAAAAAGCTAAGCACTCTAATATATACTAATAAATTTAGTAGTCAAAAGGCCTCACAGCAGTTTCTTTTTTTTTATTTACAAAAATGGTAGTCTGTACAACTAAAAAAGTTTGGAACTGCTGATATCAAGTCTAGGAGTAACTGCAGAGTCTTTTCAATCGATGTGTCTAATACCTTGAGATATGTCATGAAAATTTAAAATATTAAACTTCTGAGCTCCATTTAAGATCCCATCTTTGCTCGTTTTAGACTAGAAGTGCAAAACCTTTATTTGAGGAGAGCAAAGCGAAATAATTAGCCCTTAAGGGGGTAGCAGGAGTCTTAACATTAAAAGAGAAAGGCAGCAAATTTTAACTACTAATGTTTATCAAGTATAAATGCACTGTCTGCAAAAAGAAAAAGAATTTCAGACAAAATACAAATATTTTTGATAAAATATCTTGGATAAATATTTTTGATAAAATTGAATTATAGCAACCTAACTTATCTCTCCTAAAAATATTTATTTTTCACTTTTTTGAAGTTAATCACATCTTGTCACATTAAATAAATTATTTAACAATATTTAATTTTGAATGTATTTTGGGTAAAGAAAATTTTCTTTAAAATAATTCACTAGGTAAGAAATATAAATTTTTTGACATATTGAATCGGTTAATCTGGATTTTCAAACATATATGTAATAATATTAAGACCACAAATGCTTAGCACAGAACTCAAAAATTTTTCAAATATTTTTTTTCTTTTAAAAAAAAATGCACATTTATTAAAAAAAAAAATTTTGTAATGATGTTTATGTAGAAAAATAAATGCAACCTGTGTTGCAATACTGAAATTCTAGTTATTAGGCAAAAAGGTGTAAAGATATAAATTGTAAAATTAGCAGCAAGGTTTGAACTTTACACGAAACATTCAAACTCAAAATGTTCTTTGTAAATAAAAAGATATTGTCACATTTTGAGAATATTAGGATGCAACATTCATACACAGTATACTAATCGGGAATAACGAGAAAATAAATGTCTAATCTTATTAACATAATTTAAAACTCTAACTTATTAATTAACATGAATTGCATGGTTTTAATAAAAGAATGCATGAATACACATACATTTCAAGAAGTTCAAAATAAAATCGTGACTTTGGTCCTGCAAAAAACTGTATTAAGAAAAAACTTTATCTTTTAAAAATAAATAAACATACATGGAAAAACCGAATAAAAATTAAAAAAATATCTTTGAGAATAAATATATGAAACATGAAAATGACTGTTTATAATGAAAAAATAATAATTACAATGATATTAAAAATTACTAACTTTGATACTTGAGCAACAGAACACAAGCTTTGAAGATCTAAGTAGCTAATTATTAGGTGTATAACTTCATTCTAAAAAATAAGAGAAGATTGTGTTAATTTTGTACAAGTTAGGTAATCAAAATTAGGTGAGCCAACTGGTCTTCCATTTTAAAGCAAATCAACTCTACTACATTTTGTTGCAATAATAGCTGACTCCTCATGCACGATTAGCTTTTCCAATATGAATGCCAAAACCGTTATTATTGTCAAACATGAAAATTGTTTTATCTTTTAGATTTTTGGATGAAAAATAATCTAATTTTAAAAAAAGGGGGCACCAGTCATCTCTATATTTTTATTATTCACATAGTCATTATTTTTAAAAAATTTACAGTTTTGTTGTAGCATACAGGAAAATGTTACACAAGCTTGCTTAGAAAGGTTCAATTTATTTTTACTACTTAAACTCACTTTAAAACTATAACAACTTAATTTTGACAACATTTTTTTTCTCACTTTAATAATTTTGATAAAGCTATTAAAATCTGGTCTTTCCTTTAATAAATTCTTGATCTTAATACAGCTCTTGAAAAGGAGTTAAGAAATTTAGAAGATTTATAATTAATACTGCAAGAAAAAAAAATTAAACAAAGTGTTGATTGATAGGTGACTATTGATGTAAAGAAAGAGTTCCTACATTTAGGTCTACAAAAAATTCATTAGGATCCTCATCACTTCTACTGCTATTTATACATCATTATTTTTCAAAAAAAGAAAAAAATATTTTAAAGAGAGGATCAGAATAATTTAAACAGTGATTTCACTTACGATCTATAATGTGTCAAATACAACAAGATAGGAAGCGAAAATAAAGTTGATGTGAACTATGGAATGCATAATTCTCTAGAGCATAAAAAAAAAAATGGGATGCAAACCACAGAACTGTTTCAGTCTGTGCAAAATTATCCAATGTTAGAAAATAAAATTATTCTTTTCTTTTTTTCATTCCTGTCTCATCAGAAGGATAATTTTGTGAGTATAATAATACATAGTCGCTTTTCCTTAATGCGTGCATTTGATTAGTTGTATATAATTAATTAAAAATTGTAATTCTTCATATCGTATAATCGTATATAAATCGTGATAACTCTTTCCTTGCTTTGTCTATCAATAATAGATGGAAAGCCTATAAATGCTCCTATTAAATTAATTGATAAAGAGGTAGAGAATTTATTGACTGCTCAATATCACAGATCATTTATATCTTCAAAAAGTGCTTATAAAGCAAACTTATGTTATTTTGCATAAAATTTTGCAAGTTTTTAGAAGACTTAGAAGATTTTTAAATTTGAGCTTTTAATAAAAATAGCATCTTTCAAAAACTAGAACACAAAATATTTACTTTTCATGTGTATCTTTAAAATTGAGATTTTAAATGGGTAACACTCATCATAAAAATAAAAAAAAACACCCAAATCCTGAGGACCTGAAGTTTTCAAATTACTGACTTGGTTTGCTAGTTCAATTTAAAGTCAATAATTAAACTTCACAAAAAGCTCTACATCAAAAGTCCACAGGACTGGTTTGTATAATGGTAGATGAGTTGGCTCTTCCATTTTAAGAGTTTTAAATTTCAGGGAGTAAAACAAAACAGACACTAGGGAGTAAAACATCAAACTCACAGGCAAATTATCAAATGATGCATGATGATCAGGTAAATAGACTGATGAAAAGGAAGAGGCTGGAGTTTGATAATTTTCATGAAGTGAAAAATTAACCATTCTTTGAAGGGCAGACGGGATAGCAGAACTCGATAAACTGTAATTTGAGAATTTATCTTCACCATATAGAACAAGACTGTCTAGTTCACAGTAATAGTTCAAGTGTCTGTGATGAAACTCTATTCGGAAATAGCTAAATGAAATGAATCAAAGTGGCTAGTATTAGAATGTAAAAAAATAAATAATTTTTATTCTAAAAAGAAAAATAAATATTTAAATATCATTAATTCTAAAATAATTATTTATTATAATAAATTATCCCTTAAATGATAAAGAAAAATGAATGAAAAAGTGAAAAAAAATAGTGTATGTTAAACAACAGCAAAATGTATGGAATTATGGAGCAGCAGAAGATTTTATGATGCAAACTTTAGCATTCTGTAGAATTTTCTGTAGCATAGATAATTTCACATTATCATTGAACTAAACTAAAAAATTCAATATACAGTGAACTCTTGCTACTACAATATCCGATACAACAATAACTCCCTCGATTACAATGCTTCGCGGTCCCTACGAATTTGTATATGAATTAATGTTACCCGCCCCTCCATATTGGGATATTCTCTGAAGCAATAATTCTCTGAAAAACAATTTTTTTCTTCAAATTTCAACCTTATTTTGTCAATCTCTCCATCTTTTCTGACAAGAGAAGACTCACTGGGGATTATGTACTTATCTTATTTCTTTTCCCCACAATGAATGACTTTTGTATTTAGATTTCAATACCCCATCCTCGAAAAAATATGAACTTAAGTCATTAATTACAGTAAAAAAATTGAATTACTAAGAACATTAACAACAAAATCAAACAAATTTATCAATTTTGGTTTGCTGGCAAGAGAGTAAAATTACTGTGGCATATGTAGAATTGCAGTTTACAGAATTGGAATACATAGATCTTCTGTACATATGTAAAATTCAGCTATCAGTCAATATGTTTCTCTGAAAATATACTTCAGAAATTTTTTGTGACAACTAAAATTATTGAAATATTCTTCATTTTAATTTGTTTCCTATCATAATATAAATACATCACAAAGGTAAAAATATTAAAATCGGGAGATTATAGTAAAACTAATTTATAATATGTAAGCTATATAAATAGATAAAATGAAAGCAACTTACTCAGAAAGAAGATCAGTTTTTTCAAACTCTACTGAAAAACAATGTGATTCATTTGGTGGTAAGTGCTTGGGTGCACCAGCCCATAAAGTAACCCATCTACAAATAAAATATTTAAATAAGGGGAAATTAAAATATTTAAGCATTCTTCAAAATTGTTAAAGTCAGTTTAATATAAACAGAAATATAAATAATTATATATTATTCAAATTTTATCTTATTTTAAGTAAGATATTAAAAAAATAAAAAATTGTTTTCAGTAACTATATCAGTATTTTCCTTGAGTATTTATTTTATTTATTTATTTTTCTGAAAAGAGACCAACCCTACCAGCCTTTCATAGAGACAAATACCATTTTTTTAAAATGTTTCCTTCACCCATTTTAAAATATGTTTTATTTCAAAAAAAATATTCAAAAAAAGATACAAATTTTTTTTTAAGTAGGAGAAAATAAAAGCTATAAATTGCAGCAACCATTGAAGATTATTTTTATGGTAGGTTAATATTAAATATTCTTATTTATCTTAATATCCAAAGTATTTTTTTAAACTTTTGTTCAAATAACTTTTATAAGATTAATATATATATTGCGGACATAGTTTGAAATCCTGCATTAGATAGAATGCCTAGGCATTTTATATACACAAATAGCCAGTCTTTTTTTTTTTTAATTTATTTATTTCTAGGGAGATCTCCACTTAAACCAAACAATGTAATATATCAAGCAAAAAATATCAAAGATCTATTTAAAAAAAAAATAAAGCTAATTGACATTGAAAAAGATCTAGACATCCTACGCAGGTTCTTAATGACATGGGTAATGAAACAAATGGAGATGGTAACAGTTTGCTTTTATTTATTAATGAATCTCATATAATTATAAATTGAAAATTTTTACCAGATGCTCAAAAGTTCCACAAAGAGCCAAATAAAATACATCTAAAACTTTTTTTAAATATAATAGTTTCTTTTTTTAAAAAAAAAATATTATAATACTATAACAAATAGTTACAGTTTACTGCAGGATTAATTTTCAAAAATTAATGTTTAAACTTCTCTTATTATGTTTTATTATCAAATTTGTAGAACCAATCTTTTCATGACTTAACATCATTAGTAGCAAAATTACACAGGGTGCGTAGCCAAATCTTTGAATCAAAAATAAGCACTTTTTAAAAACTTTTCAAGCACTTTACAAAAATTTTCAAGCACTCAAAAAATTCATATTGAATCAATGATATTATTGAAAAACAAAAAATTTTTATGAACAGTTTTAGCATTAAAAAAAAACTCAACAAGAAACGGACGTAAAACGAAACAATCAGTACTTTCCCACATCACCGAGTGAATTCAACTGGACTCTGAACTCAGAACAAAAGTACTCTTACCCCCTACATCAAAAAAGTGTTAGAAGTAAAATAAAATAAACAAGAATAAAATTANCAAAAAATTCATATTCAATCAATGATATTATTGAAAAACAAAAAATTTTTATTAACAGTTTTAGCATTAAAAAAAAAACTCAACAAGAAACGGACGTAAATCGAAACAATCAGTACTTTCCCACATCACCGAGTGAATTCAACTTGACTCTGAACTCAGAACAAAAGTACCCTTACCCCCTACATCAAAAAAGTGTTAGAAGTGAAATAAAATAAACAAGAATAAAATTATAAATTAAAAAGAAAAACATTTAATAAGGATCTGACTCTATTCGAATTGGAGCACTCGGGTTTCAGTTTCGAGTGTGCGCGCATGCGCAGGTCAGATCGTGGGTATGACATGAAGTCCGTGTGAATGATTACGTAGCAAACACTCCATTTTTCGTGAAATGCAGGGGATCCGTCAGATATCACTGAAGGAAAAAAAATATTTCGTGAAAAAAAAGCACTTTTAAAAGCTTTTAAAAACGAAACCTCCCAAAAAGCACCTTTAAGTACTTTTTACAAACGCTACGCACCCTGTTACAACAGAATATCGTTAAATAGAGCTTCAGACATCATTGAATGAATAAAATAATAATAACTTTTCTCTGTCAGAACAATATCCTAATATCCTTACAATTGCACCAGGATTATATACTTCATAGATTCGTATTAGCATCGGCTCAACACGCCTTCCAACACGGAATTCTAAAATAGAAACAATGTTATTCATTAATATCTGCTCCAATATTATGTCAGAAAAAAATATTTTATTAGTTATAAAGTAAAATAGACCATTACATGAAATAGGCCAGACAGGATTTAAGCTAATTTTATCAATTTAGCTATTGTTAACAAATAAAATAAACAAAAAGAAATATATATATATATATATATATATATATATATATATATGGNTTATATCTTTCTTTCTAAAATTTAAAAAGATTGATAAAATCATTCGAAGTTAAAGATTTTTCCGGTAAAGGGCATTTAAAAGAGAAACTTAAAATTATTGTGTTATCATTTTTTATCTTCTCCAAGAAAATAAAAAGTGATATCCTAAGTGTATCAATTTAAGTATGTATTTCGAAGAAACAGCATTATTCCATTTAATATATATTTTTAAGAGTTTATTTATATTTGGGACTGAATTCAAAGCACAGCAACTCCCTCTTAGTTTAAGCATTTATAGCATTTAGTTTAAAGCCTTTTACCACTGTTTTTTGGACGCATTTTTTACGTAATCATAATATTAGTAGACGGTAATGCATTTGTAAAAGCCATTAAGGAGGTTTCGAAAAAATTAGGACTATTACGCAAAAAATAAGTGGTTTCTCTGTTAAACCAGCTCACAACAACAAGTTGATACTTCTTTTAAGTCATATTTTTACACCATCTTAATTTTAGTGTTCAGGCATTAACCGCTTCCCTGATTATACCGAGTTAACTCGGATATGTATATATTGCAAATATTTATTATCCCGAGAAAACTCAGGCGTAGCAGAATTGGTCAGTACGTTTTGTTTTATCACGTTTTTACTCGGCTGAAAGCAAAGTAATAATAATGTGCTGTGATTGGAAGTTAGCCAAGTTTTGTTTGGGAGTTTGGCTGTTGGATAGTGGGACTGTACAAGTATTTTCTGTCATATATAAATGATAGTTGCTGAATTTACATAGAAAAAAAAAGAGATAAAAAAAATGGTGTATCACTTCACTAGTGTTTGAAAATTATCACTTTTGTGTTGTTCCTTGTTTTAAAAACTATCATATAAAGACTAATATTCAACTTTTTCACATGCCAGAGATAACTCCGGATAGTAAACTGATTGTAAATTAAATGCTTTTTTACACACAAAAAAATAATACTAAATCTTCAACTTCAAACTTGTGTATACGTTTTGTTTTAGTTCCTTGTATGTATTAATAAAGTAAAAAAATATGTTGATTTTTTACATTTTTTTCGCAAAAAATTAAAAGGAAGCGGTTAAGACATTAATTTATAAAAATGATATGATAGCATATAATAATAATCTGACTTTACCAATAAAATCTTGACTTTCAATAGGAATTCTACATGGAAGATTTACTTTTGATTCTCTACTTGATGGAAGAGTAAGCCACCATTTACCATAAGTTCTCTGCAATATTTATAAGAATATTTAAATTTTAAGACAATAAATAAAATAAAAAATTTTTACTTGTAGTTAGTATTTTTAAAATAAAGACCAAAAACCTTAAACTGAAAGTCAAACTTAAATTAGAGCATTTAAACCACATTTAACGAACAAATCAATGTAACTAATAAAATTATTCAATACTTAAAACCACAAGTATGAGAGACCATTATCAGGGGTCTGTCTAGGTTTTTCTGAAAAGTACCTATTTTGTGAAAATTTTGACATAATTTGTGAAAAATTAAAAATTATATTAAAAAATCAACACAAATACATGGTAAAAATGTAGATTTGTCGTTTCTTAAGGGATACAAAAATAAAATTTTAAGAAAAATTATTTTGTGAAACCATTTTTCTTAAAATTCAATTTGTGAAACTACCGTTTTACCTAAAATTGAATTTGTGAAGGTATTGCTGAATGGTAGTAAATGCGGCCTGGACAGACCCCTGATTATATACAACCAGCAATGAATAGCACATATTTTTTAATGTAAGAAATCTTTATTAATTGTACGGAGCATTAATAATGTATAGATTATTTGAGATAAACATCGCAATCATATAGATTTAAACTTATGATGCATTTAAGCTACTGAATAAAAAACTAAAATTGTTTAACCTAAAAAAAGAAAGAAAAATTTATATTTCAAAAAATTATTGGGAAAAGTTAATTCAGGTTAAAACAATGGTCAACAACATTACAGTTTCTTGAGTACAAAGTTTTAACAAAGTAGTAAAAGGTTTTTGTGCAAATGGCAATTATTGAAAAGTCAAGACACATATAGTTTAAAGATAATATAAATTACGAAAAGGCACTAGTAGGTTAAATTTAAGATGGAAAGGAAAGATTAAATCTAATAAAAATATATATCAGAATTCAACGATATTGCTCCTGGGACGAAAACTCAAAAATTCTACCCTGTGGCAAGAGTTCTTTCTTCAATCACCAACAGCAAGCGAAGGGGATATTTCCGTATTGTGATCTGCCACTTCAACTACAATCACGGAGGAGCCAAATTAATTTGAAACGAGAAGAATGAAAACAAAAAAAGCCTGTAGAGGTTTGCCGGGGGGTGGCCACAAGTTATACCCTTCGAGTTGGTGGAGAGATTTCCGCATCGTGATCTGTGGCAGAATAATCACCAAGTCTTGGCAACTTCCGGGCAGCGGCCCATCATGAGAAACTAAAAAAAAAATATCACAGAAAGGAACCAACTCGGAAGGTATAACTCATAGTCAACCCCCGGGCAAACATCTACATGTTTTTTCTTTTCTTAAATTGCAAGTTTAAAATCTATTTGGCACCTTGGCGATTGTAGTTTCACAGATCATTAGGATACGGGAATTCAGTTTGTTTTTCGCTTGGGGGAGATTTCCGTACCGTGATCTGTGGCAGATGAATCGCCAAGTCTAGGAAACTTCCGGGAAGTAGTCCACAAGAAGTTTTTTAAAAAAAACATCACAGAAAGGAACAAACTCGAAAGGTAAAGCTCGTAGCCACCCAAGGGCAAACATCTAGATGTTTTTTTTTTTTTTTTAAAATTTGCAAATTTAAAATCTATTTGGCACCTTGGCGATTGTAGTTAGCGCGACAGATCACGATACGGAAATATCTCAAACTTTTTACAGGAATATTAAAGAATTACAAATTATAAAAAACATAAAATTAACATACTAGTTCATACACACTGACACAATCTCCAGACCTCGGAAATACCGACGGGGGACCCAAAATATTTTCAGCTGTATACGAAATAGAGTGTTCACTTCCATATTGTGAACTAAAGTCAACTATTTCGCATGCTCTTAAAGATAGTACTGTTCGTCCTCTTTTAGTCGCCTCACTATGCATTTTAAATAATATAAGGTCCTCTTCCGTTTCCACTGACTTCATCATTGGTTATTTCGGGTGGGAGCAAGCAGAAATAATTTAACACATAATAATTTTAACAAACATTAAACAAGAAAATTAGACCAGAACATTAACTATACTCCTTGACATAAACGAACTACAAAACAAAACATCAACATAACTTTTTTTATTATTATTATTTTGTAATGAATTCTGGGTACATTATTTGAACAATTATAGTCTGACTGATTCTGAGTAAGTTTTATGAGTGGTAGGGATCAAATATTTTGGTATTATAAATTACATATTATGAACGAAAACTGAAAACTTTTGTAAATCTTTAAATTGTTTAAACGGAAAGAAAATTTCCTACATATGATTCCTCATGATGCCAGATATGACATCATAATACTGTAATACCGTCCATAGATTTTTAAAGTAAAATATTACATCTGATAGAAACAATTTACAGCTATGTATTATTTTTTAAATGTTTCAGTTACAAAGAAATACTTTTTAATAATGAATTTATAAAATGATCTGCTTGCACTTGAAAATTATCTATTTAACTGTGCCCGTCGGCAGGCTTTCACTTGACATCAAAATTTCGCAGACACCCTGTTTTCATTTCCGTTTGCGAAAGTTTTGATGGATAGTTATTAAGTTCAATTACTTTTATTTATTACTTCTGAATGAAACAAAGCTGTAAAATATGATTCTGCTAGAAATAAACAACCGAATCATCGAAGATATTCTACGGCTCAAATTCAAAAATGGATTAGCTGGGTATATGTCTATATCTGTCTTACATTAAAATCCTTTTACTTATAAATTTATTATTTACTTTCTAAACTGCATTCCAACTATCAATGATCTGAAGCTTTCAATGCGAGTTCTTTAAAGTTCCATGGCGTTTATTATGTTTTTCCCTAAAATACTGCTCCTTGATTTTGAAACTATCAATTTCGTTATTTTTCAATTTATAAATTGTTTTCTGACATCCTGTGCTACTTGTAAAACATAATATTATTTACGCTGGCTATTAACGTTCACCGCTTTGAATAATATTATATTTCTGCTCGTTCGAACGAGAACTGTGTGTATGATAATCAAATAAGTGTCTGTATTAGTTATATTTGAATAAATATGGGTAGTTCTTACAACAACAAAGCGCACAATCAATGCCTATTTTTCTCTTATACTTAATATAATGTTAAGAGCAAAGAATATGATTATGGGGGGGGGTTACTTATTGGTATGTCATTTAAGTTGACACCAACTCAAAAGTTATGACTCATAGCCACTAAGGGCAAACCACTACAAAATTTTCTTTTAATTTTTGCAAGTTCAGAAACCTATCTGTGCCTTGATTATTTTAGTTGGCTCAAACAGCTATTGATATTGAAATTTACCCTTTGTGATATTAATTGGCAAATAGATGTAAAATTTTGTATTTTCTATGAATGAAACTAAACATCTATTAAGGCCCATAGTGAGCTACGTAATTAATGGACTTCAAGTTGTTATTGTCTATAATAGTAATAACTTGATCATATACACTTGAATAAAATTGAATGAACTGTTTTGATATATGACTAAATACATTTTGCTAAATTGTAGTGCAATGCATTCAATCTATCAATGATCTGAGATTTTTAATATATATTTCAAAGGTATTCATTTATGCTCATGCTAACTACAAGTACCAAGATAGCAAAAAGTTACGTTTTTAAAGAATATTTGTAAAAAAAATTGTATTTTGTTTTGTTGAGGGCAAGTAAGGTTGATTTCAAATTATGTCTCTCAGTCTAGTTTTATAATTTTGTCATTAGTTTGATTTTTAATATATAATTCGGAGGGATTAATTCATGCTCATGCCAACTATAAGTATCAACATGGCAATAAAATTACGTTTTTAAAAAATATTTATTAAAAAATATTGTATTTTGTTTTGTTGAGGGCAGGTAAAGTTGATTTCAAATTGCATCTCTCAAGTTAGTTTTGTAATTTTGTCTTTAGTTTCTCATGGGAGATATTTCCGTATCGTGATCTGTCTTGCCAATTTACCTAATAGATTTGCAAATTTTTTAAAAAAAAGGACAAGTAGATGTTTGACCTGGGTTGGTTTCAAGTTGGTCCCATTTTGTGATTTTTTTTTTAGTTACTCACAGCAGTGTTTTCATCATAGAAAAAAAATGGGTGAGAATTTCTCACCCTTTCTCAAAAACAGGGTGAGATTTCAGAAAGTTAAGTGAGATTTCTGAAAACTAAAAAAACACGAATAGACTTGAAATAAAAAATCATTTTTTTTATTACAATACATTTTTAACGTCTTCTATTTTTTAAAGCATTGAATATTCTTGCTGCATTATCATAGAAGCTTTTGCCTTTACTAGGTATTTGTCCATCTTACATTAGTGCATAAAAAATTTGAACGTCTTACATGAAAAAACCTTACCTACGGTAAACACGTGGTTGCAGAGAAATGTGTAATGAAAGGGGTTCAGTTGTGTTCTGTTGTTCGAAAAGGTTCTGAGCAATATTGGTAAATAGGGAAGCTAGATAACGGAGCAAATGTTGAAAATAATGAAAGATCCAGGAAGAAAAGTGAAACGGATTTTATTCTAAATAGCATAATTCGATGCTTCTTCCAAAATGCGAGATATTCGCAAATTTTGAGATTGATTTAGAACGCACAAATTTCTCGCAGTAATAATTTTTTAATGCGAGAAAAGAAAAAAATATGCGAGATTCTCGCGCTGTAGTGAAAACACTGCACAGGCTGCTGCCCGAAAGTCACCAAGATTTGGCGATTATTATGCCATAAATCACTATACGGAAATCTTCCCTTCTAGTGTGTTACTGCAGAGTTGTCATTAAAACTTGCTCGAAATATTTTTCATAAGGGCTCCTCTTTCTCATCTTGTATTATTTGTAAAGCATTTTATTATTTAAAGTAACTATTAAATAATAAGATTTAAATATTTTGACTATTATTAAACTTTTGTTCATTACATATGCTGTCATTTTTTGAGTGTGTACAATCCAAATTGTCTTTTTTTTATTGTATGTGTTTTTAATAAAAGGGTTCACAATCAGAGTAAACAAAGTCAAGTTGTGACAAGTATTTGTTCAAAATTATTGAAGAAGGAAACTTCATGACAGAATATTTTGTTTCATAGATTAAAATAAGTAATTGTAAGGTTATATTTATAGTAATCAATTATTAATGATTAAAATAAATATATTTAAATGCATTGTGAGTTATATCATTAATAAAATGTTAAATGGTGTTCTATGTAGGTATAATAACATTTTAAATATTCTTATAGTTCGCAAAAGTGGTTGATACCAATTTTTACTTTATCTCTTTGAATTTTTTTATTATTTGTGAATGTTAACTGGTTAAAACTGTTTGGTTTGCTGGAACTGTTTATACGAAGGAATCGCTCTTAAACTTTTGTTCTAATGGTTTGAATAACTTTTCTAATTATACTTATCATATAGTTTTGTTAATTTAAATCTAGAAATCTAAAATGAAATCCTATATTCTCTTAATAAAGATATCTTTTCATCCTTTTAATTTCAGATTGACCTTCAAGATATGATGAGATACAAGATATCTTGAAAATGGTCACGATAGTTCAATTAATTAAACAATAAGGTTCTTAATGTTATTTTTTTCTTTTTATTACCCTGAAAATTAATACTTGCATTAGAAACTTTTTGTACCCAATATTATAAAACTGGTACCTCAGAAAAGAAAAAAAATATTTTATAATATTTATTCCAATAATGATTGAGAAAAGAAGCATAATGTATATGAATTTTTACTTTTTCCAAATTTTCTCATGTGTGTTGTTATCAGAACTTTGTTATCTAGATGTTTCTAAACTAATATATTCATTTTTTTCCAGTAACAAACCTGAGTCTGTTGATGTAACTATTGCAGATTTTGATGGTGTTCTGTTTCACATTTCAAATTTAAATGGTGATAAAACAAAGATCAGAGTAAGTTATAAATACACATTTATTTAAATAATTTTGTGTACTCATTTATTTCAAGGAACTGTAAAGAAATATCAAACTGTGCTTATAATATTATTACTGAAGTTAATGGAGATACTTATTTAAGTGTGATATCAGATCTTTAATATATTTATATTGGTACTCAAGCTGTTGTGGCAGTACATTTTTTAAGGTCTTCTGAAACTGATAACTACTTTATTTTTTAATTATTAATTTACTTTTAATTTCAGGTAAGCATTTCTCTGAAATTTTATAGAGAATTGCAAGAGCATGGAGCAGATGAGGTAAAATAAATATTCTTACTTTTTTTTTTTTAATTACATGCTATTTTTTTATGATTTGATGAAGAATTTATAGTGAAGGATATTTAAAGAAATGTCCCCCACCCCTTATGTTTGTAAAACCTACTCATAAAGATAGATTATAGAATGTAACATTATAAAGCATTGTAATTGAAATGAGGGAAAAAATAGTAGAAGAGAAAATATTAGCGCCAAATAAGTATTATTTTATTAAAAAATACTTGAGCCCTGTTTAATTAATTTTTTGGTTGTAAATAAAATCTTACTCATGCAAAAAATAAACTTTAATATTTTAAAAATGATTAACTTGAATTATAGTTTTTTTGTGAGTCCAAAACACAGCCTTTTGGTGGAAATCACTGTAACAGAATTACTGAGATATTGTGGTAAAATGTTACAGATTTCTTGTAGAAATATTTTTTCATTTGGGAAACTTTTCAACGAACAATTTTTCATTTCAAAGTTTTGCAGAAACGAAAGTTTAAAAAAAAAATTCTTTTTGCTAATTTTTCAGAAAAATTTAAACCTTAGTTACAGAATTAAAAAAAGTGTTACTTACAAAAGTTTTACATATATTTAGGCATTTGTTTGTAAACACTTTGCATTTACTATTAAAAATCTTATTAGTGCTATAGGCTGGTTTTTTGCAAAAAGACAGAAAACACAGGGGTGGGACCTCTGGTCTTATGAATAAAGGGCTACAAACTTTTTCTGATTTAAGAATAATGTAAAATTTAAATTTTTTTCAGTTTTACGGTATCCATAACTAAGTATGGCCTTTTGGAGAAGTGGACTAGACCTGTAATATCGTCTATCTAATAAATTAAGGGAGGATTTGAAATTTTTTAAAATTGTTGTGGTATTCTTGCTTTATTTTTTGTTATTGGATATTATATATTTTCTTTTTGTAAACATTTGGCTTGAATTTTAATTCAATTTATTTAAAAAAAACTTTAAGGTTACAAACATACTTGATGATACTTTAGATTCATTTAAAATATTAAACTATTTTTTATATAAAATATCATTATTTTCTTTATGCCTAGAGCAGTGATTCTCAACCACTGTGCCGCGGCACTTGTGTGTGCCGCCAAATTTTTAAAATGTGTCGCCAAATATTAGAAATGATACAATAAAAATTAAAATGCTTTTTTTATTACGAGTAAAGTTTAAATTAAAGAAAAGTGTATATTATGTATAATATCATATTATATATATATACTTTTACAATTTTTCCGGGCTTTAACAGCGTGAAAATCTTTGTCATCGATTGTCTTGTCTCTGACAATCTCAAAATAAGTTAAAATAAGAAGGAAGCATTTAAATTTAAATTGTCTATGGCAATTTCAAAAAATGTTGAAATAAGTAGAAAATTTAATGACCATTAAAATTATTAATTAACNTGAGTGTTCCAAAACACAGCCTGTAACAGAATTACTGAGACATTGTGGTAAACATTGTGATTTCTTGTAGAAAGATTTTTTCATTTGGGAAACATTTCAATGATCAATTTTTCACTTCAAAGTTTTGCAGAAACGAAAGTTTAAAAAATAAAAAAAAGAAGTCTTTTTACTAATTTCCCAGAAAATTTAAACCATAATTACAGAATTAAAAAAAGTTTTGCATATATTTAGGCATTTGTTTATAAACACTTTGCATATACTATTTGCATTACTATTAAAAATCTTATTAGTGCTATATGCTGGTTTTTTGCAAAAAGACAGAAAACACAGGGGTGAGACCTCTGGTCTTATAAATAAGGGGCTACAAACTTTTTTTGATTTTGGAATAATATAAAAGTTTAAATTTGTTTCAGTTTTACGGTATCCATAACTAAGTATGGTCCTTCTGGAGAATGTGGACTAGGCCTATAATATCGCTTATCTAATAAATTAAGGGGCTTTAGGTACCTTTTTTGTTATTGTATATTATATATTTTCTTTTTGTAAACATTTGGCTGGAATTTTAATTCAATTTATTTAAAAAGCTTTAAGGTTACAAACATACTTTATGATACTTTAGATTCATTTAAAGTATTCAACAATTTTTTATCTAAAATATCATTATTTTCTTTACACCTAGAAGATTGAAGAGAATTAAAGTCTGTCTTAAAATATTAAAAAAAAAAATCTTTACTAAAATTATTAAAAAATGAATTTTAAAAAAGCTAATTGTGTGCTATTAGAATGTTATGAAGTTTTACCAAAAATGGTTTTTTAACAATGTTTTAAAATTTGAGATTATTTTCTTTCTCAACTAAAGAAATGCTTTTAGAATATTGAGAAGAAAAAAATTGGAGTTAAATTATTTTTAACACTGAAAAGTCTTTAATTTTCCATGTGTCTGAATTGCATTGTTAGATTTTCGATGTTTTCCTAGACTTTTAATTTTGTTTTTGTTGGTCCTTAAATTGCTACACATATCTGTTTAAAACTGCTGTACTTTGTTTTTGTATTAACCTTGTATTAATAATTCTTTTTTCAGTTGCTGAGGAGAGAATATGGTTCTTTACTAACAGCTCCAGAAGAAGGTACCTTTTAACAACATAATGTGTGATTGCATATAAATTTATGCTCTGCTTAAAAATCGGATATTGAAATCTATTTTCTTATGACAGTGTTCATTCTAGAACTTAAGAAGGGCAGGGCGCCTCCCTTTCCCTAAAAAGGGGCAATGTTCACAAATGTTTGCTTAACTTTTAAGACTGAAAATATGTGTAAAGTTTTTAATTTTATCATTAAAAAAATCTTTTTTTTTAAATAAAATTAGTTTAAATTGAAAATAATTCCTTTTAAATTTGCACATTCTATAAATTAGCTTTAAAATGAGTAATTCTCTAATTTTGAAAATGTTGCACGCCGTAATAATATCTTATTAAAAATATTGACATTTTAAAAATTATAAGTAACTGTAATAACTGCTGAAAAAGAGAGAAAAAATTAATGTTGACTTATGCTGGAATTGTTGTGAATCAAGCACATAAAAAAAGTTATTACTAAAAAATTGAATTCGTTAGCCACAGCACATTATTACATCAGAATATAAAAAAAGCCATGAGGAAATAGTCAAGAAACGACAGTCAGCTGTCGAAACAACTATCTATATAAGACGTGGATTAATAATAAAATCTATCTAAATTGAGCTTGTCAAAGCGTCACTCCTTAAGTCGAAAAACTTGCTTGGCTTGTAATAAAATTATATAAAAATTATCAGAATAAGAAAAAACAAGTCGAAATTGACGGAAACAACTTAGAATTATAAGTGATAATTCGAATTTTTTAGTTGTATTAAATCTTATAAAAATATTGGAGAAAGTAAAAAAGATAGGCAAAAAGGCAAAAAAAAATTATAAATAACTGCCGAAAAAATTATTTAGTATTATAGAATCGAATCGACGCAAACTTTCTGCATGGCGCAATATAATCTTTCGATGGGAAATTACAATGGAATCACCCCAAATTGAACTCCGTAATGACATTGTATTAAAAATATCATATTTTGTAAAAATCATGTGAAAGGAAACAATAAAATGATTTAAAAAAACACACAAAAAAACTTTTTTTAAATGACAGGAAATTGAGATTGAAATTTCACGAATAGAACGCATCAAATAGTGATTACTCATATTTAAATTTTGAACATCCTATTAAACATGTCAGTATTTAAAAAACTCACATAAGGATAGGAAAAAATAATTAATAACTTCTGTAAAAGCCATGATCAATAACTGAAATTACGATCAAACATCAAAATGTGATAATGCAAGTTTTAAATTTGCACCTCCTAACAATATTGTATTAAAAATATTGAATTTGAAAAAGGCTGAAAAAATTATAGCTTTCAAACAAATTATCATCAAACGACATGAAATTAGGATGAAATAGTCACAAATCGCATGCATTAAATAGTAATAACTCAAATTTGAATTTAGAACGTCTTAATAACATCACATTAAAAATATCCTGTTTGAAACCGATATTTGATTTGACCATGTGAAAAGGGCCGATAAAAGGATTAACCACGGCCAAAACATTTTTTATAACTGTCGGAAAAACAATCAGAAAACCACATGGATTTACCAAAAAATCATCTTGACCTTTCCCACCCTCTTTAATAAGTCAGGGTACTTAATCAGCTTCCTAGGGCATTCTGGATTGAAATTTTTAATCAAAGGACAAACAAGTCCACCCCATAAACCCCACCTAGAATGAACCCTGTTCATCATGCTAAACATTAGTTATTTGTAGTATTCTGAATTAAATTATTTTAAATACATAAATTTCTCGTCATTTCTTTGTTGTGTCAATTTTGCTAATATTTCTCTTTCTTGCATAATGCAACAGAGTAAAAAATTAATAATGCATTTGTATACCTTATGAAAACTATTTCTATTTGAAAAGAGAGGAAGCAGATATAATGTTTTAGATTTAAAGTTTTCTGAGAAATGAGGAAAAATATGTGTTATAATTTCAAAAACACTTATTTAAAAGATGTGCCAAACTTGAATCTTTGAAATTAATAATTAAAAAGAGTAACTATTTGTGATTCTCAGAAAAATGTTTTTTTCGCATAAAGTTTATAAATTCAAGTAGAATGAAAAAATTGTTAAGAACTATTTATTTGTTTAAAAAATAGAAATTGTTATTATAATTTTTCATCTCAACCTGGACGCTGTACAATTTTTATTTAAATATTGTTATATTACAAAATGTGTAATTGCATACATATTTTATTTATTTATTTTTTCATTTCTTTTACTTTAAAAATTTCTGGAACTGTTATTTTCCTGTTAATGTCAAAATGAGTAATCTTTCTCCTTCTATATTTACCTAAAATTTAATGCTTAAATGTTTAAGAGAAAGGCTTGAAATAAAATCTTTTACTTCACTCTGAATAAGATAACATTAATTTTAAGAATGAATTTTATAGGTGTTTTACATGTGCCTATTTAAACCTTCCTTGATAAACTTAACACAAAACTTATTAAGTGAGCGCTACGGAATTGTATGTCAGTCATAGAAAGGACTTTGATTTACTGCTTTAATGTCTAATGCGGTTTATCTCAAGGTTTTTACTCCCGTGACTTCTCTAATAAAGAAAAGAAAAGAAAAATGAATACTTTGCGAACTACAGGCCAAAAATTGTTTTTTAAAAAAAACTGAAGGCTATTATTTCTTAAAAAATTTCTGTTAGCAACATCATACCTTTATGTAAGTTGCTTCTCATCTGTGCTGGTCTTAAGAACTAAATGCTGGAATCGTCTAATATTGCTTTCTAGCAATCTGTCTCTGTTTAGCCATGTATGGGTAAACTTTTAATTAGAAAACAAACTAAATCATCCATTATTTATTTAGATAATAAGGCAAAATTTAATCAGTAATGGAACAATAACAAACTGTAATTCTTTTATGTATTTAGCATTTGTTTTTATGTATTTAAATGTGTTTTTGTTTTAACCCCACCCCCTCCCANCCCCCCCCCCCCCCCAGATTTGTCTATGCCAGTGTTCCCCAACCTCTTTATCACCACGGACCTGTCAACGTTTGATAATTTTACAGCGACCCACTGGGGGGGGGGGTAGAGGAGGACGTTGATTGTCTATATTTTTGATTATTTTGATTTATTAATTTCAATTTAATTTTATTTAAACATGATTTCAAAATAAAATACTATAACACCGAAAAATAAATACAAAGTGATTTAACATTTAAACTTACTAGAACGTCAAATCAATGAGAACCCTGAGCTTTCTTCGCAATGAGACGTTTCCATCTGGGGGTAATCGGAGACAATGACAGCCAAAGTGTGCTGCTTACGTCCAGTTTATTCCGTTGCTTTGTTTTGGTTGCTGTCCCCTTTTTTTAAATAAATAAAATTTTAATGGAACACAGATATTTTTAATTTGGGGATAAACCAAGGAATTTAAATTCAGTTTCAATGAAATGGGCGGCCCGGTACCATTTGATCCACGGACCGGTACCGGTCCGCGGACCGGGGGTTGGAGAACACTGGTCTATGCAACCCCTGGGTTAAGAAGTGCTTGTCTAATGTAATGCAGAATTTAAAATTAAAAGATTTAGAAATATAAAAATTAAGTACCCATTAATAATATCTTCTACAAGTTATTGGTAATACTAATCCCTGAAAATTCTTAATGACTTTTAAATCATTAAATTGCCTATTAACTTCTTGCTTGTGCTACCTTTGAACAACAGAGTTAAAAAATTATGAAAGTAATGCAATTTTCAACAGCCGGTTTCTTTTCTTCAGAATTCTTTTTTTTTTATGTGCTTGCTTTTTTTTTTAATAAAAATGCTAGTACATAAAAAAAGAATACTATACATAGAAGAATATTATAAGAAAGAATGTATACATTTAAATTAAATAATATTATATTTTAAAAGTATATATAATTAATACGCATGTTGTGTTAATTCATCTAATTTAGGGTATAATGTAACACTATTATTTGACTTGGAAAACGTTCCTGATCCACTTGAAGAGATGATCATGAAAGCTGGTCTTTTAAAAAGGAATTGTTTTGCCTCAGTATTTGAGAAATATTTTGAATTCCAAGAAAGAGGTGAGGAAGGTCATAAAAGAGCCGTCATCCACTACAGAGACGACGAGACCCTGTAAGTTATTACTTAAATACTTTAAAAGGAAATGTGAAATAATTTAGATGGTGAATATTAATTGTATAATTTTTATTTGTATTTAAGGTATGTTGAAGCAAAATCAGACCGAGTTACTGTGGTTTTCAGTACAATATTTAAAGATGAGGATGATATTATAATTGGGAAAGTATTTATGCAGGTAAAACTTACAAATCTATATTTTGCTCACCTAACATTAGATGTAATCTTAAAATTTCTCAAACTTTAATTACAATTGTGAAACTTTCTGGAATTGTCAACTAAAATTTGGTCAATTTGAATAATTTTATTGTATTATTTCATAAAACTTTTTGTATATTAAATTATAAAAATTAGACTTTAAGGAATTAGATAATTTTTTTTATGTTTGTGAGTTGCTATTTGTTGCTCTTTGTCTCTTAAAAAGCTACATGTTTTAAATTTTTATGCAGTAAAAACTGATCTAAAGAGATCCTTTATTTTATGGAAATGTATTTTTGGTTCCTTGATTTAAGACGTCAAAGAAAAGATGTTAAATTTATTGAATTAAACAGAATCTTTTAAAGAAGAATCACTCATTTAAATTGTTTTTAAATTTCCTCTTAAAAATTAACTAATATTTTTGCTTCTAAAACAGTTTCCCTTATGAGTTGGGTTGATTGAATAAGACATACCTCATCAAGCAAACGACCTGTCACAGAAAGGTAAAACATTAATTGTTTAGAAGGTGCAACAGATAATCATTATCAGAATAGCCCCATACATTTAGCATTTCAGTTGAACATGTTTGAAGAAGAAAAGTGGGCAGTTAAAAGTTGTCCGGAAAAAATTGCACATCCAAAAACTTACAGCAATTTGCATTTTAAAAACTGATTCAGATATATTCCATATATTTTCTCAAACTGGATTGTTTGTTACAAACCAAGTGATAAACTGCATATAAATAAACAAAGGAAAACTTGTTAGTAAATAAATAATTTTGTTTTTCTTTTCTGTGCAATATTTAGCATGTATTTCTAGTTGGTATTTAAGGAAAAGTATTGTTTGTCATATCAGGTTTCATATCAGGTTTTAATTTTATTAGTGTGTTTTCATTAAATCGAAACTTAGATTTGAGGAGAAAAAATTTGCATGTCCATATGATTCTTTAAATTCTCAGTGAATTAATTTTGAGACTATTTAAATCCACTTTTTAAAATTATTTAATAAAGAAAACTTGAATTCAGTTAAACATTTTACTTATTTTCATGAAGGAATATTAACTCATTAATACTGGTTATTTTTCAGGGCAATCATTCTATAAAAATTATCTATAACTAGATTTAAACTTTCAGTATTAATAAAATCATACTGCTAACTGTAAAAACTTTTAAATTTAAAAAGAGCAATTCTGATATTAAAAATAGTATGTTTTATTGCACTTAATATTAACATATTCCACTTTTATTCGTTTGACCTTGAATAAATAGTGTACATGGTGCGTAACGTTTTAAAAAGTGCTTCAATGTGCTTATTTTCAATTTTTAAAGACCCTTAAGAGTGCTTTTTTCATTGTTTTTTTTTTTTTTTTTTTTTTTTTTTTTTTTTTTTTTTTTTTTGAAAAAAAAAGAGCTTAATTTTCCCTTTTTGAAGCTGAGATTTATTTTTTTTCTTTACCAGGCCGATTTTCGCCATGTATTATGCAAAACTGCTTTTCACATTGTTCTATTTAATATTTTCACAATTCATTCAACCACAATCTATTTTGGTGTACCGTTGGTCCATAGCGTATGAAAGCTCCAATTATTTTACATGTTTGATTAAATACTTGCGAGTTTGCATGTGCGTCTACTGAGCTGGGTTTGATGAAATTCTTGCACTCTCAGATGCGACTCTGCTGCATTATGCAAGATATTCTCAATTTCAGGCTTCATTTTCCACCCTCTGATATCGAACCGAAATGATGGTTTTATGGTGGATAATATAATCAAGAAAAAGATTTGTCACAAACTAGTTATTTTAACAAGTCTTAAAAATTATTTTGCATTTTGTTAAAGTATATGGTGCTTAAAAATATTTTTTGAATACTTAAAAAGCTCTTAAGGTATCCGACTACCTTAAAAAAGAGGATTTTCACAAAAAATCACTTTTTTATTTTATTGCTTNTGATGATAATGATGGTATCGCAGGATATGTATACTGTTCCAAAAAATATTCTCTTTTTATCCTTTTTTTTTCTTTCCTGATAAATGTTATTCTGATATTTTCTTTGGCTCACTACAAAGCCTGTTATGTATTAAATTAGCTCAATTTAACTTATCTTTATTGTGCCCTTTAGCACAAAAAGTTCCTCAAACTTATCTCTTCGTTGTCGTTTGTGTTTGCTAATAAACCTTGCTTCTTCCCAAACAGATGTTCTAAATCCCCTGAGCTCACTCAAAATCAAATACTGAAGAGTCTGAAATCTAGGTTTCCCATCTTACTCTTTTTTTATCTGGCACCCATGTGAAAATCTAAGGACAAGATCAATTCAATTCTATCTCTAGTTAATCTGTTTTTTTAGTTATAGATTTTCATTTGGTAAAATTTAAAAAAAACGTTTTTGAAATTTTCCAATCATTACTCATAGCTGCCAACTGTACTGGATTTTCCAAAAGACTACCAGATTTTGTCAGTTTCTCCTGGTTTAATAAAAAATTTCCTGGTTTTTAGTTTTTGTAAACTTTAGAAAATTCCCTAAAATAGAGTATGTTTCTTTAAATCCCTATTAAAATACAATTTTTGCTCAGGTTATTGCTGGCTGTATATTTACATAAGTGTTATGAATACATAAAAAAGCGGGCCTCATTTATAAAAATCAGTTAACTATCTTTGATGAACTAAATACCTGTTACTGTTCAAAATTAAGAGTAAACATAATATTTCAAGTTCATTTAATGTTAATCATAACTGGAAAATATTGCAGTTTTTTTTACTTTGATGACTAAAGAAATCCCTAAAATTCCCTGTGCGTAAAATTTTTAGTATATTTTGTAAAAATTATCAAGAAATTTATATTTCGTAATGTCTGGATTTTCCCCTATCCATGTTGGCAGCTATGATTACTGAACTTCACTACTATGGACATACATATATTTAAAAGTATTCAACATACTAAACTAATGGTGCATAAACTTTTTTGGAATAGAGGCCCTGTTAAAAAAATTTATCTTTTAAAGGCTGCAATGAATTTAGTTTTTATTTCAATTGATTATAACTTAATTACTCATTATAATTATTATATATTATAAGAACAATATCTATTTGTCTTTAAAGACAAAGTACAACTAATTATATGATCTTAAAATATGTGTGTAGCATTAATGAATTAATAATTAAATTGAAGTTCTATACTCTTAGCATTCTTTAATGAAGCTAAGTTATAGCAGGTTTTCAATTTTCTCTGTGGAAAAATAAAATTTATGATACAAAACTTGTTTGCATGTGTAATTTTTAAATTCATAATACATTTCTTTTGAACATGTTTCTATTTAAAAGTTTCTTTAAATGTAAACGAAATGCCAAAAGGTTTAAATGTGTAAACATCTTGAGTTGTGCTTCTATATTTCAAGATTTTAATGATAAGTTTATTGAAAATGTTAATTGAAAAAAATTATAAAATTTCTTAATAATATATTATAAAATTTATATTATATTATAAAATTTCTTTTAAGATAAATTCTCATAAAAATTAAGAAAATTTAGTCACTGGTCCTAAAAAAGTATTACTAGTTTGCACACATTTTAGTTGGTCTATTTACTTGTTTACATTTAGTTTTTTGTTAAACTAAAGTTAATTTAAATTGGAAATTACAATACAAAGAATGTTTAATATTCATAATTTTATATATATCATTTTCAGAAAATGGCTTATAATTTATGAAACAATACATATTTTTTTCCTTCAGGAATTCAAAGAAGGTAGAAAAGCTAGTCATACAGCTCCTCAAGTTCTATTCAGTCATAAAGAACCTCCAATGGAGTTAGCTAATACTGATGCTAGAACTGGTGATAATATTGGATACATAACTTTTGGTAATCTATTTTCATTTTTTAGTTTATTTTAAGGCTGACATTTATTAATATCACAGAATTCAGAAATTGAAATAAATCTTTTCTGAAATGATTGATTCTTAAATAGACGAAATGGATGTCAGGAAGACTTATAAAATATTGTGAATTTGAACATAGAGAGGGGTGTTCCTTTTAAACTAAGTACTATTTTCAGCTCCTAAAAGTAAATGACAGAAAAGCATTATAATTTTAAAAGTAAAACTTAACTCAATTTGAATTTAAAACTAAAATTCTAAAAAATACTGAAAATTTTTTATCAGTTTTAAATTTTTGACACTTATTGTCTAAAGATTGTGCAAAATTTGAAAGGAATATATTAACGCTACTAAGATTTTCAGGAAAGTTAACAATATTAAATATTGATACAATTATCTGTTATGCCATTGTTTTGTTAAATTTTGAATTGTCAAAAAATGCTCAGGTATCAATATGATGCATTTACTAAAAATACATTTGATTCTTAATTTCGGAGTGACTAAGTTTTTTTTATCGATTATTTATTTGTTTTTATAAAAAATAAAAAAAATTATATTTTGAATTTCACATAATATTTTAAAAATGTCTTTTTTATTATTATTACTTATATTAGCAGGTTGTTTTAACATTCTTTCCTTTTCACAGTTCTTGTTTCAAGCTTATTCTTTTTTATGAAAGGATAGTTTTAATTTCTCTTTTCATATCTCATCATTGCCTGACTTGCAAAGTTTTAAAAAATTAAAATAACAATAAAAAAAATTTCTACTTTATTTGGTAATACATGTGCTCTCAGAAAAACAAAATTTTTTCTGAAAAAAAAGCAACAATTTTGTCTAAAGATGTTATAATACACTTTTGTATTGTAATAATTTTATTAGGGGTTCGATTTGGAAAAAAAATTGCCGATTCTTTGATCCAGTTATCTGTTTTTATTACTCACAATATAATTAAAACATGCATTAATAATAGTACACTAGCAATACTCTGTAACAAAAATGCTTCTATAAGAATTATTCTGTGCTTCTTAAATCTAAATACTTGAAAATAAATATTTTTAGCATACCCAGCAAAATAATTTACTGGACATAAATTACTGAATTATAGCTAAATATGTACACTAATATTCAGTCTATTATTATTATTAATTCCAGTTTAAGCAGAATATTTTTATTTTTTTACTTTTTATGACTTCCAAACACTTAAATAATCTCTGTTTTTTTTTTTTTTTTTTTTTTTTTTTTTTTTTTTTTTTTTTTTTTTTAAATCTACATAATTAAAAATAGTTTCTTTCTAACTGTACATAAAATGATGATAATGATGGTATCGCAGGATCCAATGAAATGATTGACAATAGAAAAGGTGAATGCTTCAAATGCATCAACCAGCTAATCAGAAATTATTGTTACTCTAATGAACCTTTTCAAATACAAGCTATAAATCTTTATGTAACCTAAAAATCGAATGGATTAACACTATTTTCCATTGTCTTAAGTGTATTTTTATTGGCCCAAAAATAATGTAGGATCCAATTTTCCCACATTCATTTCCATACATTTTTAATTCTAATCAGAATAAGTCATAAAAGTATTGTTTTTCTATAAAATGTTTTTGTTTTCCTAAATTTAAGATATTTACCAACAACATTAATTTTTCTTATTCTACTTTGCTTTTGATTTTGTTTGTTTTATAATGTAATTCTATGGCTTTACTTTAATAAGCTACATTTTAAGATTAACTTATTTAAATGGATGTCTAAATTTGTTAACCATTTTACAATTATTATTTTTTGATACAAAGTACATTGATATATTATTATAAATTACAGTTAAATAGATTAGTTAAATGATTTCAATTATCAGCTTGGTGCACAATTTGTAAATATATTAGCCTGTTTGGTAAGCAAAAATATTAAATTACTCGCGGTTGTGGGTAGTTTATTAATTACCCACAATTATGGTTGTGCACTCACCAAGTGTGTAATAACAACATACCTTAAATTTTAAATGTTTTTTAAGTAAAATTATTACTGTGGAAAAATAATTTATGTTCACTATTAATTCTTAATTATGAAACATAAGGGAAATGTTTGGAGATGAAAAATGGGTCACATGCATAAAACAGAATTCTTTTTTTTACATATATTTAAAGGGAATAATTTCAACGTTCCTAGGAAAAACTGAAAACCAGGAATCAAAAATTATTGCAAAGCAATAATCAGGGTAGTTGAGCAGCAGCAAACAGGAGGCTTAGCCTCATCTCATAGTTACTTATAATAATTTAGAAAAATTTTACTAAAAAAGTTATCTCATGATTTGATTGCCATTTTATTTTGCTTCATTTATCGTTAAAATTTCCTATTATAGGTATGTATTTTAGGATTTCTAAGTAAAAAAAAAAATTATGATTAAATACTGCTTCTCACATTTGAAATGAATAATCCTTAGGTTTGTTCTTTGTTACATTACTGTTAAAAATTGTAGTGAGTTTTTTTGATGGCTTCAATATTAAAGCCTTTTTTTTTACTACTACTTTTATACATTTACAGTATGTTATAGTACACATTGTTATCCATCTGTAACTAAGTGCTATATATTTGCAGTCCAGAGTAGCCGCCTCGTCCTCTCGAACGCAATATTTTCCCACTCCAACACTATATCACCATCTCATTGGAGATATTCCTAATTTACAACTTCGTTTAATTTTAAAGAATAATAAATTATTTTCAGTAAAATGTATCATAAATTAAAAAGTGCAACTATTTTCTTTTTCTTTAAGAGGTGCTATATTTTGACCACAATATTCAAGTAGTACACAGTCAAAAAGAGTTCCCTAATATAAATAAAAATTCACAACTTCTGTTATTGAATTTTTTTAATAACCATTATATTTCTAGTAGTTAATTTTTTTAAAAAATTCTTGATTGTTAATTATTTAATGGTTATAAATAAAAAAAAAACTTATTCATAATAGTGAATTTTTCTGATGACAACAATATTCAAGTAGTTTAGTCAAGTTATTTAAAAGACGCATATATTCTGTGTACTTATTGTTTTCAAATCTTTTGAAGACACTAGTTTAGTGTTTTAAAAAAGTTTAGCCTTATGAAGCTAAAAAGGGAATATGGCATTAAAAATTTTAAGCTGTCATTATCATATAGCACTCCCATCAATAAGAATTGAATCTGTAAAAGAATAGAGACATTAAAATTAATTTATATTGCATGAATTTTATTCTCAGTGTAATTAGTGTTTATGAATTATTAATTAAGAATTCAACTATTGCCTTGAAACATTAGAATCTGCGCTGAATTGTTTTAAAATTATTTCGTTTGCTTGTAAACATTGTTCATATTAGAAAGTTTTATTTAAATTTGTTTTATAATATTTCAGTTCTTTTTCCAAGACATACCAACAAAAAGGCCAGAGATAATACCATAAACCTTATTCATACTTTTAGAGATTATTTACATTACCACATCAAATGCTCAAAAGTAAGTATTTTTCAAATTAGTCATAGGGAAAAATATTTACTGTTTATTTTACTTGCATAAAAGCTTTATTCCCAAACTACATATTTTTCTGGGAACATATGTAGACTTTGTGGAAAACGTATAAATCTAATCGTATCTGATTTTTGCTGCCTGGGAAATGGATTTTGAGATTTGCATTAATTTTGCATCTGTTGATTCCCAAATAGCATCTTAAATTTAGTTAACTTGTTAAATTTAGTTTACGTGTGTTTCGTTAACATGTGTAGAGCTAATTAACGTTAGTTAAGTGTTAAATCTAGTTAACTACTGTAACGTGTTAAAATTAGTTAAAATCTACTTTAATTTTTATATTTAGAGAAAATTTGATGTTTTTGTTTAACAGGAAGTTCTGTTTTATCCCTTGAAAGTAATCTGTTTAAAAAATGCCACTATAGCATAATTGAGTTGAGAAACAAACATTTTATTCTTTGTTATATTTATTTTTAATTGTTTAAAAATGTTTGGTTCCAAACTAAAACAGAATAAAAGTATTATAATCTCAAGATTGGTACATAATTGTACAGTAGGGAACCGATATCTGGAACGGTCGGGACCATCGCTATTCCGGATAACTGATTTTTCCGGTTTTCTGAATCGCTACAAAAAGCCGTTTTTTTAATTGTTAAACCCAACTAAAAAAAAAAAAAAAAACAAATTGGAAATAATCTTAAAAAAACGATGAAGTAATACACTAATGATTATTTCCAAAATGATGGTAAGGTAAGCATGTTTAAAAAAAGAAAGAAAAATCGTAAAATCTTATGAGGAAGGAAAACATTTTTTTAAAAAACAGCGAGCAAATTTATCGAATTTCGTTCCGGTTTTTCAGTTTTCTGATTTCCGGATAACTGGTTCTGTACTGTATTTATTAATAAGAAATTCTATTTTTTTAACTATTTTATTTCATTATTTATCTTTTTTTATTTTCTTTAATTATTTGTTTATTTTTACTTCTATAGAAATCCAAGTCTACATAGAATACATTTAATTTTATAAATTTTAAGATTGAGATTTAAAAAAAATAGACTGGTACAAAAGGAATGGAAATAGCCCTTTTAGCTTTAACCACATATATTATGTACTTAATTATTCTTATGTACCTAAGTCACTTTTTTAGACACTTTATGTTATAAAAATTATTTACTGAAATGTATATATATTTTAAACTTAAATCCGACCCAAGTTAATCTGTATTTTTTGTAAGGATTTATTTAAATAATTAGAAAATGATTCCTCGTTTTGATATTCTTTATTTCTTTTATTTATAAAAACTTAAGTGATGGTTCTTAAAATAAAGAAGGAATAAAAAATTTTATTAGCCTATAAAGGAAGAAATTTATTAACCGGAAGATCACACGACTTTTTAATGTTGACTTTGTTTAGTATATTATAAATTCAATGTCTCATTAAATTTATTTGAATATGCGTATTCTAGAAAAAGAGTTGCTTATCTGTGTACTATTAACTTTAAAAAAAGCGGTGGCAACTCTTTGAACATAATATTTGTCGATACATATAATTCAGTTTCTTTTAACAAATATTGTAATTTTTAAAAACTTTACTCTCCAATTGCCATTACATTTATTCTATACACATTCTATTACGTCTGTAACAACTAGTTTTTTTATTTTCAAAAAATTTTCAGATTTATAAAAGTTTATAAAATTAAAATAAATGCAAATAATACTAAGATATAAATACATAAGTATTGAAACTACTTTACTTTTTTTTATATCAAGTTATATGCATTTAATGTCTGCAAATGTTATAGGCATAGTGATAAAATTGCTATATATTCTTTAGTTTCAATATTTTTAAAGTAGAATCCTATTTGATGGTAGAAAATATCTCTTTAATAGTAGAAAATAATTAATAATTATATTACTTCATGAGTTTGAAAATGAAAGAATTATTATATTTTCAGGCATACATTCATTCTCGTATGCGTGCCAAAACATCAGATTTCTTAAAAGTGTTAAATAGAGCCAGACCTGAACCAAAAACTGTAGAAAAGAAAACCATGAGGTAAGTCGCTTCAAACTTTTATTTCTTTAATACTATTGTAAGTCAGTTTTTGAATGATTTATCAGAAGGAGATGTAAAAATGCACTGTTTGCTGTGTTTTTCTTAATTAAAAAGGATTTTAATCTCACCAAATTTAAACTTCACTTATTACGAAGTTTATCATCAGATGGCACTGACAACTAGGAAAAGATAGTGAATAATGTTTTAAAAATGACCTCTTTTTCAGTTCCGGGAAGCAAAATTACTATTTCCTAGGCAAATATTTTTAATTTGCAGTTGTCTCACACGCTGTGAAAATCATTGCTTTAATTTTCACAGCACTTATGTATTTTACCACCGACTATTTTTGCCAGCATAGCACATAATTTCTTTTATCGACTTCCAAATTTATTTTCACATGGAACGTAATAAACTTCGTATAACTTATTGCACACAAAAAAATATATGTTAAGATATATGTGCCACATATATTTAGATTTGAGCCCCTTCTAAATTTGTTTCCCTATACACAAAATACAAAATAATGGAAACATTGCAGAAGGAAAAGCCATTTTTCTACTGCCTTATATAAATGCATTTAACTATGATTGTAGAGTACTAAATCAATATTGTTGCCAAACCAATGTTTTGCAACTGTGTTTTCACATTTGGTAAATATGGTCCATTGGATAATATGTAAATACTGTTTTCCCCATTCAGGGTAATTTGTAAGCAGTTTTGTGACCTGATAATCATAAATTTTCTCATTTTTTTCACTTAGTAACTAGAACTAAGTAAGCCATACATTTCTACATCTTCATTTTTTAAAAATATATTTCGAATTGGTAAAAAACTGATTTTATTTTTAATGTGCTTGCTCCACGTTGTTTTTTTTATTTTTAATAAACTGTTTTTGTTTTGTTGCAGCGGACGAACTTTTGTTCGGAACTAGTTTGGTGCTATTTGGACGAAATCAAATTATGAAAAATAACTTAACATTTCCAGTGAAAATTTTGGATTCTATGATGGAATTCTAATCATCATATTCGTTTTCAATTAAGGAATTTCTGTCACTTACTCATTGGTTACATTTTTTTTTTTTACTTAATGGTAGGCAGATGAGAGAATTTATAACTAACTTTTCATAAAGCATTTTTATTAAAATACGAAATGTGATCTACATTCTTCTGATTTTTAATCTTAATTTTTACTGTTATTTCCCATAAATATCCTGATGAATAAATTAGTTAATGTTTTACAACATTCTATGTAATTATGTAAGTTATTTGTATAATAAATACCTTACATTTCTGTTATGTGTTATTTTCTTAATATTTTCAATATTTGTTGTTTTGATTTTATTAGTCTTGTTGTTTGCCATGTTCTTTTATATTTTAACTAACTTATAATACGTTTGAAATAAAAATCAGCGGACCAAACCCTGCCAAAATACATATTCCTCTTGCTAATTGCTTCTCTAATTGAATCAAATTGCAAAAATATGAAAAAAGGGGGAAGAAAGCAGAAATGATTAATGAAATAATTTTTTGAGCAATGTATGGTTACAGTTCCATGAAAAAAAAATAGTTATTTATGAAATTAAGCGTTTTCTATGTTTTCACAATATGATAGAAAAAGACATGTTTTACTATGCATTCTTGCTTTTTTTTTTCTTTGTAATTGAAAGCACTGTTTCAATAGTGTACAAAAAAAAATAGACAATAGGGAATAGAAGAATATATTTTTCTAAATATATTTTAAAGTAGGAGTTTGATGAGTCTGACATTACTAATCCTTTAAAAATAATTTATTGCAGTTACATTAATATTAATAACTTCTAGAAATAACTGATTGTATTTGTTTCTAAAATATTCAGTGTGCTTGGCATTTAAAGGACTGTTTCTAAAAAGTAGGTTGTGATATTTAAAATTTTTCAATTGCTGCTATACTATTTAGAAAAAATGTTAGATAATTTAAATGGTAATTAAAAATTATCTTAAGATGACTCTCATTTTCATTAGTACTTTGACTTATTAATATAAAAAATAGTGATTTTTTATATCATTAAATAATCTTCTGTATGATGTATGAAAAGTGTATTTATTATTAAAACTTTAAATCTCATATATTGAATATTCTTTATTTGCTCGTGAACATCCATGGGAAGAACGCCCTTTAATTTGCGAATTGACTTTGCATTCCCACTTTTTAATTGGGAATGTTAAAACCAATATTTTTATTTGTACATTTTACTGTGGGGTGAGTGAAATATCCCATACGCAAATTAAATTTTTTCTGGAGCTTTATTGGTTGCTTAATTTTAAATTAAACAAAATTAGCCAAACAATGTTTTACTCACCATAGTTCATATAATGTTTTTTTTTTTCCGACTGATTTAAAATTACAAAGTTTGATTTAAAATACAAAGTTTGGCTGCAAGACAAATGGGTGTAGTCATAAATGTAGAGGAAACAAAATATATGTTATTCTCAAGAAACAGAGTCCCAGACCCCTATCTGGAAATAGATTTGAAACAGCAAGGAGTTTTACTTACTTAGGATCAATTATTACTATTGAAAACAGAATGCCTCCTGAAATGAAAAAAACAAACTATCTGGCAAATATGGTTCTTTATGGGCTGAGAAGATTTATTAAATCTAGGTTTCTTTCAAGAAAAACAAAATTCTTAAATTTACAAAACTCTTGTCACGCCAGTCTTGACATACGCTTCTGAAGTTTGGACAATGACAAAACTGGAAGAAAATTGTGTCACAATATTTGAGAGAGAGAGATTTTTCGGGGTATACTTGGTGGTGTAAATTAAAACAATAACTGGAGGAGATTTAGCTTTGAAATGTACAAGATTTATAAACAACCTGTAATTATTAAATACATAAAAATAAATAGAATGAATTTGGAGGCCCACGTGATTCAAATGAGTGTTGACAGTACAATAAAAAAGATGCTGCTTTTTTATCCTATTGGAACAAGAAAGCGAGGAAGGCCGGTTAAGATGGGCTGACTCTGTGGAGTCTAATTTTCTTGTAATTTATGAAAAGAATTGGTGGTCAAAGATAAATCGTAAGTCGTTATGGGGAAATCTCCAGAGGAAGGCATTGGCCCACATTGGGCTGTGAGGCCAACTATGATGATAATACAGAGTTAATAATTTTTTTATTCAAAAAACCATGAAGACTTTCATAATATTTTCTTGGACAAGTTCTCATAATTTGAAAGACTCGCTGGATTCTTATTTCTAATAAACTTGCTATAGCCTTAGACGGTTTTAGTGCCAACAAGGAACTCTTTCTCTAAATCAGTGTTTCTTTATTCCCACAGAAAATAAAATGAAGAGTTCAAAAAAAATAAAACAAATTGAACTGAAATTATTCACTGAATTAAGCTAAATTACTTCTTACTGATACAAAAGTTGTTGGAAGATCTTAATCCAGAAAGATATTAATAAAGGAATATGGCTGAAAAATATGCAGTTATGTTCAGAAATTAAGTGAGTTTGTGAAATTACATTAATAAAAGTATAATTTCCTTTTTCTGTTTCAACTTAAGAATTATTTTCTTTCTTAAAAATATCAGAAAATGTTGTAATATTAGCTGAAAAATTTTAAAATTCATCTAAGAAGCTTATAAAATAATATGCAACAGAATTAGTAACTTGACTTATTGTTAAGTAAGCAAAATTTATTTAAAAAATGTTATTCATTTTACCGATAACTATTAAACTTCAATTTTTATAGAATAAATTTATCCTGGGTTATTGTTATAATCGAAATCTGTTTCATAACTCTTTAAATATATTATTTTTCAGCAGCTATGGATTGTTTTATAATTTTTAAGCTGACTGTTATTCTAAAAGAATAAGAGCTTTTGAATTTCTTCTGTATCTGTGAATATGCAGCTTTTACATGGACACAGTCCTAACACTCTGGAAAATTAAAAAGTAAAAGATAATTATGTGTTTTTGGTCTATTTGTTTTTTTAACGCAGTCAAAATAATTTTTAAGGGAAAAAATTCTAATGATGTTTATACTGACTTGCAGGTTGGTGCGACTTTTTACTGTATTGAAAGCAATAGAATAAACAATATAGTGACAAAAAATAAAATAATTCATCACGTTTTTATGGAGGTATATTTTTATATTTAAATTAACCTCAATATGAATGTTATGTTTTTATAATTGTTTCTTTTTTTCATGATGATAATACAAGCTATAATCAAAATTTAAAAATATTTTAAGTGCTTAGTTTTTAACTATAAGAGATAGGTTTTGTCATTTGCTACCGAAACCCACAATTACTGTTAGAGAAATTATGTACATTTTTTTTTAAAAAAATCATTGCTTGCAAAGATTATTAAATATACTTATGGCCAGGGCTCAAAAAATTTGCAAATAAATTAGTTTTGTTAATTTTTAATCCCAATTTCCTTGTTAAAGTGTTAAACATGATTTGTACAAAAGTAATCTTTAAAGACACTTCTTTCTTTCATTGTATTATTGTAAAATTCATTCAACTTTTTTAACTGATATATATATTTTTTTAAAAAACACTCTTTCTGACTCAGTAATTTTATTTCATTTATTTGTGAAAATATAAAAGTACAGTGAAACCTTTCAAGTTGACCACCTATCTAGGTTGACCTCCTTGACCAGTCCAAATTTATCCTACATACTAAAAAAAAGAGCAAAACCCTTATAACCTTTGCTCGTCTATCTTTTACATTGACCAATGAAAAATTTGTCTGAGAGTGCTAGTTCAAACTCTTCGTAAGTTGAGGGGAAAATAAATTTTTTTTTAGAAAATTTTCCAAGCTATTATATTATGTATTAGAGTTTCACTGAATTAGTAAAGTAGTATTAAAAGCTAATTTAAGCCCCTTTATGACTTGACCTTATTGGAAAACTATTAATATACGTCATAGTCTATAGTATAGTGTTGTTGTTTCTAATCCCCAAGAGGTCCATCCCATTTAGACCAATTCCATAAGTCCAAAAATGTCCAGGAAGTCTAAAAACAGATGAGGTTTTGAAAAAACCGCGTCGATCTTAAAATCGATACAGTTTAGAATATGCTCGGGCGAAGCCTGAGCAGTCCTACATTTAGTGCAAAGTCCAAAAGTCTTTTGCCCATAACATACGAGAGACACCTCAAGTGACCACTTGCAAAGCGAGATAAACAAGTCTGCTGGCTTCTAGGTCCCTCAAAAAGCAAGGCACTTCCAGGTCGTTTTCTGAAATACCAACTATGCTGAGGAGGAACCCTCCAGAGGTCCATAAACATTTTTTTGCACTCCGAAAAGACCTCGTTGAAAGTGGAAGGTAGATCTGGCTGTAGAGGTTCCAAAGAAGCATCTTTAGCCAATGAGTCCGCCATCTCGTTACCTTTGATTCCAACGTGTGATGGAATCCAATAGTATAGTAATAACGTGTATAGTCTTTTTTAAAAAAAATGCAATATCAATTTGGTCAAAAAAAACAATGACTCTTCCTTCTTTATAAGTTGTCTACTGTAAGAGGACAACTTACGCAGGTTTCACTACATCTAAAAATTGTTTAAGGTTGTATACAGTAAATATCAAGTTAATATGGAAATCGGATTTAAATTTTAATTGGGAAATACAATATTTTAAAAAAAAAAGACAAATTATGCTGAAGAGAGAAAAAAAATTTTAATGGTTTTTTTGATATTTTCACGTTGCTGATATATCTGCAATAAGTTTTTCTCTTCGGGCTACAGCTTTTCTTTAAATGACATTTTTAGTCGTATTTCTGAGGAGATGTTGCAAGTTTAAAAACGTTATGCATAACAATAGGTCTCGTAAATGTTGCGACAAATTAATAAAGAGGTTAGGACACATCACTTGGATTAAAATTGCATAGGAATCCATACCTGGAAATGCATACGCCTCTGGTGGTGCATCTCTATTATAAACTTTCTTTATGTGCCTCTGAACAGGTCATAATCGGAAAGCGCCCCTAGTTGCATATGACGACATTTCCAGTCATGGGTTCCTATTGCCTACGAAATTGTTTTGAATTTTTCAAATATAGCGTACCAGTAAGAATAGTAGATGGTATGATTTACTGAGTTTGCAATTAAGAACAAATAGCAAACATTGGCTGTTGATGAAGTCCTTTCTTTAAAAAATTACTCTCTCTCTCTCTCTCTCTGTGTATATATATATAGTTTACCTGCATTTTTCTTATGCATTTACTTATAGATGTTTACTTGCATTATTTGAGCAAATATAATTAAGTGAATACTTCTTTAAAAGGGGGTGGGAAGACTTTTAAGAAATTACCTTCGATTAAAAAAAAAAAAAAAATACATTTAGTGTTACCTCAAAATTTTGAGGAAATTTTTACTATTATAAATAAAACATTTTGAACAAGGGTTTGAAGTAATATTTCATTTGATTTCGCGCTATTTAATATTAATTCTGTTACTATTCAATATAATTTTGAGAATATTGAAGGAAACAGATGTTAAGTTTTATTTTCAAGCTTATAGATGGCAACACTGAATTGTTTATAAACATTGAGATTCTCCTGGCATAATGCCAGCTGGAACATTACCTCCAAAACAATTGATGTGAGGGGGTTTCCGAAAATACGGGGAAGTCGTGGGTGAGTCACGTGTCAGATCCTCCACCCACTTTTACACCCCCATAAAGGAAAATTCACCTCATTTAATTACAGCTGTTTCTGCATGTGAGATTTTAGAAGTGTATCCGTATCAAAATATGGTTTAGAGTTGCATAATCCATAAACTAATTATAGGGACTATTATTAGTGTAATCGATTCCTACCTATAAATAGCAGACCTTAATTTGATTCTGAGGTTCAATTCTTTTTCTATCTACCTTCGAATAATAAATAGTGAAAACTAATCGTATCTTTTAAATTGTAAGATTCTATCATACCTACATAATATGATATGTTTTTTTAAGTAGATAGGACAGAATTTCTTCGTTTCAGGAAATTCATTACTATTCTATTCAGCCTTATTACTATTCAGCCTTAATTACTATTAGTCTTGCCATTTCTTGCTAATCTAACAAGAATTGAATTTTAAATCAACGAGGCAATATAAATAATACAAAATCATCATTTAGGTTGAATCAGTTTTAATCAAAGTTGATTTCTAATCAAAGCTTTGATTCTAGCAATACAATACAATTGTCTTTCTCAAAAAAAATTTTGTTTTCTTTTTTTGTCTATCTGGTTAATTGATAATAGGTTAATTGAATCAATCAGGTTAAGAGTTCAGGCTTAATGTGGGCCAAGCAAAAATACCAAGTCTTAAAAAAATTTAAAGCCGCGATCAGAAATTTGAAACTGTACCTAACATCTGTTGCATTCTAAAATGACGACGCTCCTAAACTAATTGAAAAATCCTGTTGTTTTGCCAAACGTCATTAATAAATATTTGCATTATAAATTGTTGTAAACCACAATCATGTGTAAATAGTGCCTTACAATTTTGTTACATAGGAAGAATAGGAAATCCATAGCTGCCAACTTTTCCTGTTTTTTCTGCAAGATTTTGCTTTCATATTTAAAGTGGTAACAAAACTCGTGTTATTCCATGAAACTTTTTGAATAATAATAATAATTACAAATGAGTTTGACCACCATTGAATGTAAGTAATTACAACAAATATATAAAAGCGCAATAGTTTTTACGATACAGAATTTCATACTCGGCAAAATATAAATATACTTTCCGAAAGAGTACAAGTTGGCAGGTATGGAAATCTCTATCAGCGTTTATTGCATTGAAAGAAAAGTACAATTTAATTTTTAGAGATTATCTTTTGCAAGATTCTCACAGTTTTTTATGTATGCCTTGTCAAAGGTTTTGTCGAAGAAAAACGTTCAGGATTGCATATTAATCTTTAAAGAAGAGTCAAGCAAAATAACTATTTAAATCGAACCTGTCATAGTACTCTAGTGATAATATTTGTCATGAAGTGAATAAGGCGGGATTTTAAAAAAAATGTAAATCAAATCCAGTTTTTTTAATTGTTTCGGAGATATTTTTTCAGAATTATGTTGCTGCAAACCCAAAATTTATTTTAAATTTTTTAATATGTGTTACAAACCCTAAATATATATTTTTCAGTCCTTGTCAAAAATTTTATATTATTTTCATTTTAATAAAAATTTCACCAGTTAATTTACGAATGAGGTTTATACTATACGCATCATGGGTTTCGATACTGCATCAATCAGATATTAAATTTTTTCAACTATTCAGAATGATAAATTGCGTACATAAGCACATGATGCGCATATTGCAGCCTGCCCTTTTTGCACGAGATAAATTCAACCTGAAGGCTATTGAACATTATTGCTACTCTTTCAGAGTGTAAAACATACTTTTAGTCTTATATTAGAATGTTTTAAAAACTTAATGAATCGGCAAGGCACATCTTGAATAAAGTGTAAAATTGAAATTTTAAAACCTTAAATTGAAATTTATTAAATATTAATGTTTGGGCCCTTTGTTTTTCGGCTGAGAAGATTCGATCTTAGCCGTCTCCTCAGTCCAAAGAAACACTTATTAACCATTTTGACTCTATTGTTGATTTCTGCTCTAAGTGTGTTTTGATCGTTAATAACAGTGCCAAGGTATTTGAATTCGTTAACCCTTACAAAGGTATAACCATTAGTACATAAAGGGACACTGTAATTTACAGTTGAGGACGAAAACTCCACGAATTTCGTCTTATCTTCGTTAATAGAAAGGCTCATATTTGCGGCAGCAGCTTCGAGAGCTGGAAAAAACTCTTTGACATCCCTTTCTGACCTTCCAATTATATCGATGTCATCAACGTAAACCGAAACTTGAAGAGACCTATTCCAGAGAGTGCCTCTTCGGTCCAATCGATTCTCCTATGTGACCACAGCCTATATTCTTTTCTTTCACGATATATTTATACGAATACTTGATACAAAGACAGGCAAACAAACTTATTATGCATCAAAGTTGCCAGGTATACAAACAATATATAATAATCCAAAACATAACAATCCAGGGTTATAATAAAATACACAAACAAATAAGAAATCTAAGTTAGGTAAAAGAAATACACGAGAAAGAATTATATTTCAACAAATTCGATGTGCAATACGGTTCTGTTTTTCATCAACTTAACGTAAATTAACGTTCTAACTTATGTAGAGAAACGTAGCTAAGCTTTAATATGCGATTTTGCCGATAAAGATTAACTGGCGCTGATTTCATAGAACGCATGTGTGAGTATGGGTTGTCTTCTTCTTCCTGGAGTGCAAGTACCCAATTCTGTGATTAACAATTTTTGACAGGCAGTTAAATACAGTTTTTAGTTTTTTGATAGTTATTTTTGTTTTCATTCAATTAATATTAAAGGAATTTTTTAGCGTCATCCAAATCAGTTTTCAACTGTAATGAAATTAGATTTTAAAAGATCTAAAAACTGATAAGCGTGTAGTTTTGAATTACTCACTTAAATCCACAAATCGTATCATTTTATTTCTTTAAGGTATTGTGGAAAATTTCACTGAGTTCTAAAAATTATCAAGCGCTGTTTCTCCTGATCTACTTAAGCGACCCCTTTATTTTATTTTTTATTATTTTTTTTAACTATTGTGCTGTCTAATAATACTAGATCAAGATGACAAAAACTTATTGGGACGGCCTTCTGCCATAGGCTGTAGTGCCCAAGAAGAAGAAGAATACTATATCATCAAAAGTTTGTTACGTAGATAAAAATATATTTAAAAAAACACAAATTTAAAATTTTACGTAAAATCCATGATGTCGAGGGTAGAGGCCTCTTAACTTAATAATAGTTAGCACTAATTAAATACCAGATTTGAGGTCACCCTCTTGGATAATTTAGATCGGAACTTAGTTTGTGAAAATTCGATCATTAGAAGAAAAGTTATATTCTAGTCAGTAACTTATTTTATTTTATTTTTTTGTTCTTTGTATCCAGAATGTTTTCAGAAATCATGTACTTATTTTAATTTTTGTATAAGATTTTGTGTAAGATAGTAAAAATGGCACCTTTTTTTCATTTTAATTGATTTAGATAACGTAAGATGTTATTACCATGTTTGTGTTTTCTAAGATGAAACTAAAAACTGCAATATAATGCCAGTGGAAATAAAATTGTAAGATCACAAGAAATATTTTTGCAATAAAAAGTACCATTTCTTTTCTCCCTTTATATATATATATATATATTTTATCGAAAATATGATCACCCAGCTTGTATATACATTAGATTAGGTAATAGCATTAAAAAAATTAATATCTTAACTATCTACGTAAATTCCATATTTTAGGTTAGTTTGAGGTAATATTAATGATTTACTATCATTACATACGAAAGATCACAGTTTGATATCACAAGGCAATATTAAATATTTATCGAGGTGTGACAATGATTCTACAGACATTGATTAGCTTGAATATGCACAGTTTTTTTTTTTAATAGAAAAGAAAACATTTTATTTGGACATGATCCAGGAAAGCAACTGCAATAATATATTTAGAAATTACTCATTAATTTAAGAACAAAGCTGACAGGAAATCACGAGGTTTCAAATGATGAAATCATTCATTTGAATAAATTCCGTTTCTTTGAATTCATTGATATGATGTGATTAATAAAACATTTAAAAAATGTTTTGCTTTAACAAATATACTTAAATTATTGGAATTATTGTTGTTAAGAATTCGAAATTCCAATTAGTAGAAATAAAATTCCGCCGGTACGTGCGTATTAATTTTTAAATTTTCTGCACTTCAGAATGTTGTGCTATGTTTAGTTAACTAGTGTTAAAATGCACAATAAAATGTACAGGGTGCTCCGTAATTACTACCCATCATACATAAAACTACATATTTTTAGAATTCTTGTGAAACATTACGTCAAATAAAAATATGCTCATTTGGGCATGTAAATTAATATTTCAGCACATAAAAAAAATCTAATGAACTAACAAAGAAGATAGGTTTAAAAACTAGAGAAAGCAAAAAGAAGTTGAAACGCGATTATTAGAAAAAATTTTTGGTGTTTCTTCAATAATCAAAAAATTTTTGGTGTTCCCTCAATAATTTCAACTCGTCGTATTTTGATAAAGTTTTAGTTTTTTCCCTCGCTTAAGTATTGTGTATGTTTCTTGGCTTCATTTTTCATAAGGGTTTTTAAAATATATATACACCGAAGAGCCATTACATTATGACCACCCTGTTGATAACATGTAGGACCACCTTTAGCCCTCAAAACTGATATCACCCGCTGTGGTATTAATTCCACAAGTTGCTGATAGGTAGTCTGAGGTATCTGGTACCAAGCGCTCTCCAACTGGTCCTGCAATTCCCTTACATTGCGAGGGGGTGGCGTGACAGCACGAATTTGGTTTTCCAAGTAGGACCACAAATGCTCTATTGGATTAAGGTCAGGTTAATTTGGGGGCCAAGACATGACTTGAAAGTCACTGGAATGTTCCTCGACGATTCGACTCTTATGACATGGTGCATTATCCTGTTGGTAAACACCATCTCCCGCAGGAAAAACTGTTGCCATGAATGGGTGAACCAGGTCTGCAACTATGTTCAAGTAGCTTACAGACGTCAGGGATTGTTCTATGAGGATTATGGGTCCTAATGTGCCCCATGAAAACATTGTTCCTGGGCGAGAAACCATGAAAACCTGGGCGAGCCCATTGTTATAGATGGAGGGTGGTCATAATGTAATGGCTCTTNAAATTTCGACGACTTTTTGATTAAATACATCTCTCACAACTCTACTGGAGAGTCCACAATCCTGTCTTAGAGGGGATTCTAAAAATGTATTCTATATCTTAAATTACTTATCTTCTGTCTTAAACTAATATCAAGTGATTAATTTTTTTTTTTTTTTTCAAATGGCAGGCACTGAACTTTATTCTAATGTGTAGTTTTAAATTACTTAAACCCGCAAATCGTATCATTTTATTTTTTTAAAGTATTGCGGAAAATTTCATTGAGTTCTAAAAATTATCATGCGCTATTTCTCCTAATCTATTTAAGCGACCCCTTTATTTTCTATTTTTTTAAAGGTATTGTACTGTCTAATATTACTATATCATCAAAAATTTGTTAAGTAGCAAAAAATATCAACAAAAAACTAATACAAATTAAAAGTTTTACTCGAAATTCAAGATGTCGAGGGTAGAGGCCTCTTAACTTATTAATAGTTAGCACTAATTAAATACCAGATTTGAGATCCCCCCCCCCTAGATCATTTAGATCGGAACTTAGTTCGTGAAAATCCGATCATTAGAAGAAAAGTTATATTCTAGTTAGTAGCTTTTTTTAGTTTATTTTTTTGCAATATGTATGTATTTCTAAGTGCGTAAAATAGAGTTAAAATGAAGAAATTGTTGCTTATATACTGCATACATATATGGCCCTATATCTCCCCTTTTAGTGATCTATAACATTCAAACTTGGTCAGGTATCAGCCAAATTTTATTAAATACTATAATACTCAAAATTTTATTATATATTATAGTATAGTACCATACCAAACGAAATAATTATACAGAATTACACAGAATAATTATACACAGCCCGAGTAATAATTATGGAAAAAAAATTTTTGCCTTGTATATACATTAGATTATGCGATAGTATTTAAAAAAATTATATCTTAACTATTTACGGAAATTTTAGATTAGTTAGAATGAATATTAAGGATTTATTATCATTACATACGGAAGATATTTCCATCACAGTTTGGTATCACAAGGCAATCTTAAATATTTATCGAGGTGTGACAATGATTCCTCAAACATTGATTAGCTTAAATATGCAATTTTTTTTTTTAAATAGAAAAAAAAAAACATTTTATTTGGACATGATCCAGGAAAGCAAATGTAATAATATATATTTAGAAATTGCTCAATTAATTTAAGAAGAAAGCTAACAGGAAATCACGAGGTTTCACATGATGAAATCATTCATTTGAATAAATTCCGTTTCGTCGAATTCATCGATAGGATGACTAATAAAACATTAACAAAAATGTTTTCTTTAACAAATTTACTTAAATTATTGGAATTATAGTTGTTAAGAATTCAAAATTCCAGTCAGTACAAATAAAATTCCGCTGGTTAGTGCGTGTTAATTTTTAAATTTCCTGCACTTTAGAATATTGTGCTAAATTTAGTTAACTAATGTTAAAGTGCCCAATAAAATTTACTGGGTGTTCCGTAATACCCATCATACATACAACTACTTATTTTTAGAATTCTTGTCCACAAATTAGAATCCACAAATGCTCTATTGGATTAAGGTCAGGTGAATTTGGGGGCCAAGACATGACTTGAAAGTCACTCGAATGTTCCTCGACGATTCGACCCTTAGGACATGGTGCATTATCCTGTTGGTAAATACCATCTCCCGCAGGAAAAACTGTTGTCATGAATGGATGAACCTGGTCTGCAACTATGTTCAAGTAGCTTACAGACATCAGGGATTGTTCCATGAGGTTTATGGGTCCTAATGTGCCCCATGAAAACATTGTTCCTGGGCGAGCCCATTGTTATAGATGGAGGGTGGTCATAATGTAATGAATGGCTCTTCGGTGTATATTAAGGACTGTGAGTGCAGAAGACTCTGTTTATAATTTAAAAGCATAAATAATACTTTTGAAAAATGTATGATAAGTCAAAGTGAATGTTTCATATTCATGGATACATGGCGCAAAAGGAATAAATGTACTCTGTTAAAATGTTTATGCATGCATGTTAATACATTAAATAGGCAAGTTTTGAATATATTCCTCGCAAATGTTCGATATGCGCTCACTTTGTTCTGCTTCATGCATCAAGTCTGAATTCTTGTCAAACTTTGCTCGGCATGTCTGTATCGATTCTGGCAATAGCTATAAAGGCTTTCAAATCAGCTGTAGTTATTGGACGTGGGGGCACATACACGTGATCTTTTATGAACCCCTACAAAAAAAATCGCATTGGATAAGATCTGGAGATAGTGGTGGCCAACATGAAATTCAAGCTCACAAAAAGCTTTTTGCTTCCACGCCGCCATTTTACAAAGGCATTGGTTTTCAGTCCGTTTGGTTTTTCCAAAAAACGCTGATGATTACTGGACTTTCAGTGCCATCTATTGGCGACTACTTAAAAATAGCTTACATTGCCTCTGTATGTAAGTACATTTTTAATGAATAAATTTATTACAATTTGCGTAGTTCGCCTATGAAATTGTGGTATTCATTTTTACTTACCTTGTTTTTTTTTCCTCTTAATTAATTTATGAATAGAAGAAAAAAATATGGAAGTTCAAAACAGAAGTCGTGAAAAAAAATAGTACTTTTTTCCCCTTCTTTAAGTGGACTTACTAAAAGTGTTTTCAAACAGCTTTTACTTCAGGGATGCAAACTGATTGCGAAAGTCTTTAATTTAAAAACTCAGTCATTGTATTTATTCCCCTTTTTTCAACCGGAAGAATTAATGAAGGGTGAGGGGTAAGTCCCGGGGAATTATGCTGACAAAAAGCTTGAGAAAAGTTTGAAAAAAAAAATGGAAAGTCTTTTTTTTTTCTTCGTTATCAAGCACCCCCTAGGCTGAAGGGAATATAATTATGTCCACTAGGAAGTAGGCTTAATGACATAGACGGACGAACCCGTAATCTACGTTAATTTTTCTCTTCTGCCTCACTTTTTTTTAATTGCATATTCTCTCTCCTAGGGTAGGGGAAAAGCTAGGAATAGAAAAAAGAGGAAAGGGAGGCTATTTTTTACCCCACTTGTTCTAACTCTTTCCCTTCACCATAAACGGCAGAAAAAAAAAAGAATTTTTTTTTTAAACTGTCTGAAATACTGAGTGAAAAATTGGCTTCATTTATGCCCACGTTGGCAGACCTTTTTTTTCTTCTTCTGTCTTGTTTGGAGGATGTTGCTAGAGAATTAAAACTTCATAATTTATCTTTCTAAAACTTTTCATAGATTTATGAAATTTTTCCGGTTTCATAGTTTTATTTATTTATTTGTATATTTTCTTACTTCCTTTTTTTAATAATAACTGAATTATTTTTTTCTCTCCATAACTACCAATAATTAATGCTTCTCCAAAACTTTAACACCTCCCACCTTTGACAAAAAATTTTTTTTATAAGGCTTTAACCATAGAGGTGTAACGTAAACTGAGAACTTTCAGAACGATTTCTATCTCAATAATAAAACCAAGTGACTGGTGTGTGATTCGTGGAATAAATTTACTACCTAACATTTCTTCTTGTTATTTCAATGGAAGAAAATGGATGTGCGAATTTTAACGAAAATATTGTAAAATATGGTCTTTTACTATGGTGTATTTGGTTGTAAGGAATACATTTCGGAGGTAAGTATTTTTATGATTTTCCACTGATTCTATAAATGCATTATTTACTTTGCGAATGAAATTTTAGCACTTCTTCTTTTCCTTAAAACATCATATTACTCCCGAATTTTGGATTCACTTCTGGAGAAGTCACTTCTTCAAGTCTTCCTTATTAGAAACAGCTTTACAATTGTTTCCATTAGCAGTAGACAACCTAAGACTTTCGGTCGGGAGAAGTTCTCGTTGCAGAGGTTATCTGGTAATTCTGGAAACTTGAAATGTATCTCTTTGGAAGCGATACTCAGGAACAGTTCGGTGTGAAAACGTTACCTCTGGAAAAAAAGTTCTCGCGATATTACCCAGTCTTCGAATTATTATTTGAACTGTGAAAAAAGTATTAACTCGAAAAATTTCAGTTTTAAACTCTCTGAACACTTTTTTTTTTCGTTCTAAACCCTTTAATGGTGGAATAATTCATACTACAGCATACCCGGGCTGATTTCTGGGGATCGGGAATTGACAGGCTGATTAAAAAACATGATGAATTGGCAGATGCAGGGGGAGGAGTAGGCAAACTAATGGAAATTCTTTTGCGACCCTATCCCAAGTCCTTGAAGGGTGATTTTTTCTCCATTATTAGTAATCCCAAGATCTATTTTTTGTCCTCTCAGCAACCCCAGGGACCAGACAATGCGGTTTTGTCACCCACATTGTCATTAGGCTCGCTTCTTTGTCACGTGTGCCTATATTCTGGAGACAGAACGCTGGCTTGTCATAGTCTGGGGCGATTTTTTTTTCCCACTCCTCCCTGTCTATCCTCCTAGAGACAGATTTTTATAAGTTAATTTTCGCATCATTCTCTTTTACTTTATCATTGGTTATGAGTAATGGAAGAAATGATCCTAGAAGCACGGAAATGTGTGATTTTTATGAAGAAAAATGGATGCGATGTGGGTTTATAACACTGTTGTCATTTATCAGCAGAGTGGGAAGTTGGAAATATTTGCTCAAGTCACTCTTAAGAGTGCTTTCTGTAGAAACCATGTAATTTACTGATTATTACTTGTTTGGAGCTTAAAATATTAGAGGCAAAATCTTTATTGAGCAAAAAATTAATTACATAATTATCTTTATAAGGAACCGTGTAATTTAGTGAATAAAATTTGTGTTTGATGCTTAAAATATTAGAGGCAAAGTCTTTATTGAGCTAATAATTAATTACAAAAATATCTTTATAAGGAACTATGTAATTTACTGAGTAAAATTTTTGTTTGCTGCTTTAAATATTAGAGGTAAAGCCTTTATTGAGCAAAAAATTAATTACATAATTATCTTTAAAAAGAAGGAATACAAGGGCACAATGTTAACAATTTCAAATCTTTTTTTACATTTTCATAACAATAATTAATTATACATTTTCCTATTCGAAGCATAAACCCAAATTTAACCTTTTTATAAATGGGTTTGTTACAGCATCACTTGCAGCAGTTTTTATCTGTGTAGCTTGTAAAATATTATTTGTCAGCAAAGTAAAGTTAAGTAAGTTTGTAATTTCTTAAAGAGCCCTTAAACAGCAGCAAATGAGAGCACCATAAGGTGTAACTTTATTAATTTCTTTCTTTGAACATATTTTACTTTATTTTCCAGTCTATCTATTTTATAAATAATTTTTCACAGGTCCGGATAGCCTGGTTGGTAGGGCACGGGGCCCATGTCCAAGAGTTCGTGGGTTCGATCACCGCCGGGCGAAGACTTCCCGTGTAGTAAATGGTGACTGGTGCGCGTTAAATCTGTAGAGTCGCAAAGTTCTCCATGTTCCCTTAACAAATGAATACATCTGGGGGTACTGAATTGAGTATTAAGTGTTCTCTGATTCAGGTCAAAATTACGATCTGTGGATGAATGGATGTATGAATGGGTTCGCCCTATAAGCGGGTGTGACGTATGGGTGTGGCAGAAGTCGAATTCTTGGCCATAGATGGCGCCACTGGAAAACAAGAACAATCGCACCCCTCTACCTTAACAGGTATACGTTAACAACAGCAAACGAGGGGAAAATGTTACGTAAATTAATCGATTTATAAATGAAAAAAGTGAGACTGAAAACTTTAAAACGTGTTTTATTGGCGAAGGAACAGGAGCTAAAGGCTAATGTTTTGAAGCACATCCACGTTTCGTCAGTCAATCGAACTGGTTTCGATTATTTCATTCCGCCTTTATCACTAGTGATTCCACGGATTTCGATCTTTATTTTTATTTTCCTCACATAAATATAAATTTGCACACTACTTTAACACGGATTTAAGAAATACATATTAGAGGCTGTGTGGGGGGAAATCTCAAATAAAATAAAAGTAAACTGCGGGCGGTAAAATGCAATAAAATAGAACACCTTTCCTGATCTATCAAAAACGCATCTGTCTTACTTTGATGTAATCTATCGACATTCATGTTTTACGAAAGAAATTCTGAATTACATTTGAATCTATTATAGATGAACGTGGCAGGTGTTATTTGAATGATTGTTTTCCCGGTTTCCACCCATACACATATACAGTATCTTCGTCACGAAACCCATAAGTTCTACCATACATCAGGTGCCTGTCTCATCCGACTGATATAAAACAGTTCGAAATAATAAAAAAACACGAAAGTGCTAAAATTGCACTTGGATGTTACTGTAGCTGATATTGAAGTTGATGCTGATAAAATAAACCAATCGTGTGAAATAGGAAAAAATAAGTCAAACTATTCCTTAACATATTAATTAAAAAAAAAAATTTAAAAAAAAGTAGTCAATTTTAAAAAAAAGTTAAAATGTAGTTCTTACATATAAAGTAATTTTTTTTAAATTTCTTTTCGATATTTATTAAATAATTATAATTATTTCCCGGATTTTAATGACACTTGCATTATTTGACAGTTTTTTGTTTTATTATTTTAGCTTTTGTTTTATAATTTTTTAGATTTTTGGGATTCTTTTTTTTTAAAAAGTTGTACTTGCTAATTTTTATTACTGTCATACATTTTAGTTTTGGAGTATCTATACAGTACTGGCCATTAAAATATCTACACCATGAATATGGCACTCCACACTCGTGACGTTTGCATGACAGACAGAACATTGTGTGATATGCAAACGATTAGATTTCCTGTTCATTCATGTACAGATGCACCACTGGCGACACCTATAATTGGTATAAAAGCAGAACTTCAGCAGAAATTTTCTCGTACTCGGTTTGCATTTGAAGTGTAATTTCAACATAAAAAATAATTGTAATACCGAGTAAGAAGAAAAAATGCCTACCAGTACGTGGTTGGCCTTGATTAAGGAAAAATTATGGCCAACTAGGGTTGTGATTTATTAGACCACAATATTGCTGCTCGCTTCAACCGACGTTCCTTTACTTGTCCCCACAATTAAATCATCGCATTGCTTCGAGTGTAAGGCACTTAAACTATGCTTTTTTTTTCCCCCTTGGTGGCAGAGCTTCGAAAATAAACTTAATCAAAGTAATCCCCTTTGGAAGCTATCCGCGCCCTTTACAAGGGGCATTTTATTGATTACTTTAGCCAAAATTTGCGATACAATATTATTCGAATTTCATTAAATCACCTTCCACAGCCGATTATCTTTTTATTTCTGATGTACTTGTCGAAATGGCTCTGCAAATATCATGTGTATGTTGCATACATGATGTCGTAATCAAAGCTTAATTCAAAGATTTAAATGTTTGGAAGACGGGCAAAATAAATATTTTTTTTAATCAAATTTTACGACCAATGAAGAAGGATGCAGTTGCAGAAATAAATTCACGAAGTTTGAGAGACAACGGCTGCATGGATATTTCCGTTCAATTACCATATTTTGTATGCCTTTAATGAAAATTAAAAAAAGAAAAGAAAAGAATAGAAACAACCAAGGAAAGAAGGTGAAATTAATTACTTATTGTGTAGCCTGAAAGTTGATATTTCTGTAGTAGTTTTTAAAAGATTTATGTAAGTTGCACAATATTTTTATTTATAATTTAATATGTGTATACATTGTAAGAAATCATATATTTATATTTTTCTTTAAATCTGTAAAAAAAAAAAATTTGTATACCGTTTTCTCAAGTTTTTCTCAGCTACAGTTATTTTCAGCATCCTTATGACAATACTGATTCTTTCTCTTACAGACAGTTGTATATTTCGATAAAGTATATTCTCCCAAAATTTACTTAAATTATTTCATAGAAGAATTTTTTTTAATCGAAAAACTTTGAGATTTGAATATTTGAAGACGAAATTCTTTCCAAATCAAACATTTTAATGTCTTGAACCAAATTATTTTAAAGTTTCACTTAAAAATGAAATTCAAACGATTTTTCAGAGTACTGAAGGATAATAAAACATCACTAAAAATGTAATTTGTTAGATTTTTATTAAAATAAAGCTTCGTTGGTTATGGCAAACTGTGAAAATAGAAACCAATGACGTGGTAACTGAAATCCTTGTTAACAAATGAGCAGAGATCTGATATGAATCATTTACATGTGAAAAGTATAATAAATAATCTTTTTTTTTTCTTTTTTTTTAAAGAAAAAAGACAAAATTATAATTATATTTGCCTAAATCACCAAATTCAATTTTGACTAATTCAAAGATCGTCATTATTGAAGCATTCCTAACCAAGCATTATTGCTATTTCAGGAGAAGAAGAATGAAAGTATGATGAATAACCTAACGTGAAATAAAAGACAAAATTACAGTTAATTTCGTCTAAAGCAATGCCTGTTCGAGATTCGTCATCACTGAAGCACTACTTTTTGTATTTATTCGATTGCAAAATAAAATAATGGAAAAATAATGAATTATCTCACTTAAAAAATAATAATAAAGTTGCAATTAATTTTGTCTTGAACTTTATTGGTTCAAGAATTATCATGGCTATAGCCTTACTAACCAAACATTTATTCCATTCCAGAAAGAATAAAATACATACATAAATAAAAATCAATCGCTTTCAGAGCTGAGTAAACAATTAAATGTCTTACTTTTGGCAAAGTCCGATGTTGCCATGACAACGAGATGGGGAGGATGTGGGATAAGCGTCAGGTACACGTAAAAAGCAATAACGGTACTCAACCGTCTGTTTCCCAGAAAATCTTTTTCCAAACGATAGAAAATATATATTATGGGAGACCTCCCTCTTACAGTGCAGCTCTCGTCTAAGCCCCTAGGAGCTTAAGCCATGGACGTGATTTTCGATTTAAGAACCCAGTATATCTTTCGAAAAAATGTCGATGATTTCGAGAAAAACGACAGCTAACATTTATATTTCTTGGCGATGTAGTTTCCGAGAAGCTTTAGACTTTTAAAGGATTATAAATAAAGTAAAACTTAGAAGACTTAACGGAAATATGGTTCAATTTAAGATTAAGTTTGCAGCGTAATATGGTTCGAGATACCGATATGATGGTTCAACATTAAACACATTTTTCTGAGCGTCTAGTTTACGAAATTGACAGAAGGTCCGTGAAAGTATGCATTGATTTTAAAATTATTGAAGGTACTACAGAGAAAAATAACAAAGTATAAATTATGTATAAAAGGTACTATAGAAAAAATAACTATTCTAATTTCTTGGTGCAATGTAATGCCTTCTAAGACACTGCCAAGCTAAGTTGATTAGAGATATCGAAGTAATTTATACTTCTATCTATCTATCATTTACACTTCTATATATCTTCTATCAATTCAAAGTTTATAACTGAGCTGCGACCGCTCAGGGTATAGAGCGTTCGCCTTTCAATGAGGTGAACCGGGGTTCGATGCCGGCGATGGCTGGTCGATACGAATTCCGCATCCGGCTTGCAGCGATCACTGTGCTCACGTAAAATATCCTCNCCCCCCCCCCAAAAAAAAAAAACATTTGGTCGGCTGTTCAACGACGGTTATGAAAAAAAAGTTAGTAACTATCTGAATCTAATTTATTGATTAATAGTTTTGTTAAGATTATATATCCTATTCAACCTGTCCAATGGTTTATAAACTCTAGACACACTATTCTTTACGTCTTTTAATACTAAGTCCTTCACTAACTCTAGTTTTTTTTAAATGATTGAAGATACTAAAGAGTAAATAACTAATTATGCAAGAAATATAGATATTATAGAGGAAATATTGATATATTACAGAGAAACTATAGCGGAAATAAACGTACTATAGAGAAAACAACTAATTATAGTTACTTGCTGCACTGTTAAATGCTCTTTCTCTGTAAAACATTACCAAACAAAGTTGATGAAAAGCATGGAAGTCATTTACAATTCCCAAGTCAGTAACCATCTGGAATTTGAATAAGTGATTAATAGTTCTATAAAGATTAAATCCCCTATTTAATGGTCTATTAAACTCTTGGCCCACTATTCTTTATGTCTTTTAATAGAATCCTCACTTCATCCAGCTATTTTAAAAGGATTGAAGGTATTATAACCATTATACGTAGTATTCTCCCCTTTACCACACAGTATAAAATTGTTCGTGGAACAGCTGGTGTTCCGCATGTAGAACAGCTGGCTATTTTTTCCTTCTCTTTTTCTCTCGTGTGTTGGTTGAATCGGTGCACAACTCATGTCAAATTAAAGTTGATTACTTCCGCAAGTGTTATTCCATGCAAGGCGGCCAGTTAGCAAATATACTGTTTACGGAGAAATATTAATTAGAATTGAACAAATAGGGATATCCTGCTGTTGTGAATAATTTTTTTTCTCTCTTGAATTTGCTTCATTCCCATTCTATTTCAGAAGCTTGTACACTACAGTGAAATTTGTTGAAATGCCCGGTATTTACATCTTTTCGCGCTACCTTTTGATTTCATGCTTTCACCAGCTGATCCGCTTTAACGAACTCCCCACTTCGCTGTTCCACACTGTACCTCACTTGCACGAACTAACTGCTTAATCCACTTCTTTTCTGTTGTCTTCTTCAGCATTGCTCTGAATCCTTGGCATTAGTATTTTAAGTACAAATCAGAGGGGTTTTAATTTCATTTTTATATCTGTCATTGCACAGCCGACCCATTTCTGGATTCCTAATGTTCGACCTAATGTTCAACTTCGTAGCCTTGTAATTTTGAACCAATCCGGAAGACAAGGAAACACCTGGATCAGTACCCCCAGAGGTATCGATTTGTTGTGGGAACATGGAGGACTTTGCGACTCGACAGATTTAACGTGCATCAGTCACCATTTATTACACGGGGATTCTTCAGCCGGAGGGAAACGAACCCTCGAGCTCTTGTACATGGGCTCGGTGCCCTACCAACCAGGCTATCACGACTCAAATCAGAGGGTTATAATCTACGTCGCCCAAATAAACTCACTGACGAATTCACCTCTTCCTGGTTTAATGATACAAAAGCAAGAATCAGATATGCTGCACCAAACATGATGTTCAGAAATGATGTTAATTCGTGGGAGCTTGTTTTTAGCAATACAATCAATTATGCTAATTGCCCCGATATTTACAACAATCACATTTTTTTAGTTTTTTTATATATCACATGAAAAAAAACATGGTCTAGCTTTATGAGATACTTTTGTTTTGAATTTTTAAATGACGATGGTGCTCATGTAAACAATAGCATCAAAAATAAAATAGTTTCATTCTGACAAAAATTATCATCTATACGCAATGGGATACCTGCAAGTACTGTGGGTATATTGATCCTTATTGGTTGTTGAAACGTGGCATTTGTTTACTTTTGCAACTGTTCTTTCCATTCTATTTCGAGCGAGCCAAGAACGTCGAGTATCAATTCTCTTTAATGACACATTCTATATTCTTACACAAAGATTCTTTCACGAAAATTTCAATTTTTTTCTTCTATATTTCTTACTTAACACAATGACAGGCATGAAACCATGTTGAACATAAACAAACTAATTATGCATCGAGGTTGCCAGATACTCAAAACAAAAATAGTATAACGGTTAAAATAATACATAAACGAATAATAACTCTATGTTAAATAAGATACGTTGACGAGAAAGATTTATATTTCAACAAATTCAATGTGCGATATGGCACACCATTTAATTAACTTCCCGTTAATTAACATTCTGTGGAGAAACTTAGCTCAACTCTAGCATGCCATTTTGTTTATTAACGATCAGCTGGAGATGACGTCATAGGTCACATGTGTAGGTATCGTGATATTCTTGAAATTCAAGTACCCAATTAGAAGAAAATAATAGAAAAAAAATAATAAAGAAATTTGATTCCATTTTTTAAACTTCTCTTATGATTGTTTTTAAGACTAAACTAATGGATCCAAATAAATGTGTAATATGATGTCGTCTGTTTGCCCAAATTATTGCGCGCATTTTTTTAAAAATTGGTCTTAAAAGACAACAATTTTTCTTACACGTCATGGATCCTATAAATTTATAAAAGTGACATTAAATAGACGTTGTACGAATTTGGAATTTTTTAAAATCATTTTATTCTTTAGTTTATTGAATACGAAGAGATCACCTGAAACTATATATATTTAATGTACCCATCTACCTCGATTCCAAAGTCCAGGACTTGCCCCATAATGATTATNAATTTTGAACCAATCCAGAAGACAAGGAAACATATGGATCAGTACCCCCAGAGGTATTGACATGGAGGACTTTGCGACTCGACAGATTTAACGTGCATCAGTCACCATTTACTACACGGGGATTCTTCAGCCGGAGGGAAACGAACCCACGAACTCTTACACATGGGCCCACTGCCCTACTATGCAGACTATCATGACTCAAATCAGAGGGTTAGAACCTACGTCGCCCAAATAAATTCACTGACGAATTCACCTCTTCCTGGTTTAATGGCACAAAAACAAGAATCAGATATGCTGCACCAAACATGATTCTCAGACATGATGTTTTTTTCTGCTCGGAGCTTGTTTTTGACCAATACAATTAATTATGCTAGTTGCCCCGATATTTACAACAATCACATTTTTGTAGTTTTTTTATATATCACATGGAAAAAAAAACATGGTCTAGCTTTATGAGATACTTTTGTTTTGAATTTTCAAATGACGATGGTGCTCATGTAAACAATAGCATCAAAAATAAAAGTTTCATTTTGACAAAAATTATTATCTATACGCAGTGGGATACCTGCAAGTACTGAGGGTATATTGATCCTTATTGGTTGTTGAAACGTGGCATTCGTTTACTTTCGCAACTGTTCTTTCCATTCTATTTCAAGCAAGCCAAGAATGTCGAGTATCAATTCTCTTTAATGACACATTCTATATTCTTACGCAAAGATTCTTTCACGAAAATTTAAATTTTTTTCCTCTATATTTCTTACTTAACACAATGACAGGAATGAAGCCATGTAGAACGTACACAAACTAATTATGCATCGAGGTTGCCAGATACTCAAAACAAAAATATATCACGGTTAAAATAATACATAAACGAATAATAACTGTATGTTAAATAAAATACGTTGACGCGAAAGATTTATATTTCAACAAATTCAATATGCGATATGGCACAGCATTTAATTAACTTCCCGTTAATTAACATTCTAACTTCTGTGGAGAAACTTACCTCAACTCTAACATGCCATTTTGTTTGTTAACGATCAGCTGGAGATGACGTCATAGGTCACATGTGTAGGTATCGTGATATTCTTGAAATTCAAGCAACCAATTAGAAGAACACAATAGAAAAAAAATATAATACAGAAATTTGATTCCATTTTTTAAACTTCTCTTATGATTGTTTTTAAGACTAAACTAATGGATCCAAATAAATGTGTAACGTGATGTCGTCCGTTTGCCCAAATTATTGCGTGTATTTTTTTTTAATTGGTCTTTTTTGAAACGACATTAAAAGACAACAGTTCTTCTTACACGTTATGGATCCTATAAATTTATAAAAGTGATATTAGATAGACGTTGTACGAATTTGGAATTTTTTAAAATCATTTTATTCTTTAGTTTATTGAATACGAAGAGATCACCTGAAACGATGCATCTGTAATATACCCATCTACCTCGACCCCTGTACAGACTTTGCCCCATAATGATTATGCTTAGTGTTGCATTGCCTAAACTAATTATAGGTAAGGAAAAAATGAAAAAAAAAAAAATAGTGTGTGGAGTCCCTCCGCGCTGAAGAAGTGAAACTTCGTAATGTGAAAATGAAAATAGGAAGGCGTAGAAATTGATTTTTAGTGAAATCATATTGTTTCTTTAAGACAAACTTTATTAACATTGCTTACAACCACCTATCTACATAACTTTATTTTAAAATGCAGAGCAGAATTACATTACAATAATAATAATAAAAAAATAATAAAAAAAAATAATAATAAAACAATTATCTTAGTTTTAAGCTCTTGAATTAAAAGCGTAATAATAGCGGTTCAGGAAAATACCATTAAATTAGGGATGCAAAAATATTTATAGAAAAACAATACTCTTATTAATTTCATGCTAGTGAGAACCAAAACAATATGGAAATGAATGAGGGAAAACTGGATCTTACCACGTGATTTTCCGGCCAATAAAAACGTAGCGTTAAACGTTTAACGCAACCTTGTTGTAAGTCGCATAAGAAGTTTCACTTCAATAATATAATATATTATTTCATTCCTACTTACTGATATAAGTGAGGAAATAAACTAATTTTAAAAGTAAGGGAAAGAAAATACGAAATTCCTCGTTTAGTTGTTAATTTTAGGTTGAAAAATGAAAGGGCACATTATTTGTTGAGCTTCTTTTCTTAAACTTGCATTTCGAGCTGTGTCCATTTTTTTAAACACTCATATCGGGCATGTTCAGAATTTAGAGCAAAAAACTCAGCAACTAGTCTCACTTTTTCTCGTGTATATTATTACACACTTGCGAAGTAAACTAATTCTAATTTCTTTTAAATTTCAATTTATCTAACCTTTTCTTTTTTTTCAAAAAAAAAAAGAGAAAAAAAATTCTCCTTCCTTCTAAATACTGCTATAGCATCTATTCCTGTAGAGCCATTCCCTCAAGAGAAGAGGATCATCAATTCGAATTTGACGGGAACCCCCTTCTGGTTGAATGACAAATGAGTTTTAAATGATGGATTCCTTATCCCTTATTTCTCGCGCAAAAACCCCTTTTTTTCTTTTTTCGTTTTAATGCATTTATTTGCTTCCCAGTATCAGATGGGGGGGGGGAACTGGTAGGTGGTAAAGAAAGGGGAATTTTTTCTTTTTTTTTTAATGAAAATAAAAGAAAAAACTGTGTGTACCCGGAACAGTTTTTGGAAAAATGAGATTTTGATGATGTACTTGAACTAAAAGACTAAGTTGATAGAATGGTATTCAGTGTCAATCAAATGTGAAATGCCTGCTTGGAATCTTTCTAAAATATATAGTTTTCCATTCAAGTTCTTGGAATCGCAACCATATTGCTATTGTTCAATCGAAGTTTTCATGCGAAAGGAAAATAGGAACTCAAGTTTCAGCGCATCAAACTCGAAGCAAGGATTTAATTTTTAACAATATATATTGAAATATATTGCTGAAGTGGTTAGTCTGGTCTATAAAATGGATAAATAGCTTAAATGTTTAAAAAATTGGTTAAACTTTTTTCAAAGATCGCCAATTCGGCAAACTTTTTCAACCAAGATTAAAATCAATGAAATTTCAATTTATGAGCTCAAATAATACATAGTGTTGGAAAAACTTTCCAAATATTAAAAAATTCAATCACAAACGCTTTTCATTTTCGCAAAATTTTGACTTTTCTTTATACAGACTGAACCCGCTATTATGAACCTGGGATATAGTGAACACTCGGTGGTAATGAACGGTTTTAGTAGTCATGTCCGAATCGCTATTCAATCAATGTTGTTTTATATACTTATAGCGAACAACTGATAAATCGACAGTTCGTTTATAGTAAACTGAATTTTTATTTTATTTTTTTTGCAATTTTTTAATTAATTGATACAAAATTTTAGTTTACGTGGTTAGTTCAAAAGTATGTAATTTAAAATGAAATAAATCGATTAATTAAAAATGAATTAATTAACTATTTACTTCTAATTAAAAATGACCTAATATATTTTATAAAGGAGTATTAAAGAGGTGAGTCATTTCATTTAAATGAATAATGCTAGTGGTTACAAAAACAGACCCATAGGAGACCTTTTTTTCGAAAATAATGGAAAACATATAGGAGAAACACCTGAAAAACTAAAAAAATAATGGAAATTGGAAAGTTTAACGTTTACAATTTTGTAACACATTTTTGCTATAAGGTGACAACCACTTCATTATATGGCGAATATTTTGAAAGTTATTTAGCATTCTGATTAAAAATTTCATTAAAAGAAGTTCGATATAAGCAAACTTCCTCGAAAAGTGACCCAACATAATTAGTCAGTTAATAATTTATAAAGTAAATTACGTATTATTTCCATCACTAATTCTAACAATAGTACAAGATGTTTTTTCAAAAAATTTGGATATAATGAACACTATTGTTTATAGTGGACTTATTGCTGGGGTTGCAGATGGTTGACTATAGAGGGGTCTGACTTGACTATATTGGCTTTTCGCAGAGAAAGTTGGTTATGAACAAAACATAACAGTTATAAAATAACAGTTACAAACTCCCCACAATTATAAAAATAGTTCATTATTCGCTAAAATGTGCTTATTCCATATGATAATACGTTTTTTGAAAAACATAATTTATAACGATTGGAAATCGTGAACAAACGTACCATTTGAAACGTAATCAACTAAACTTTTCTTTAATCTGATTGAAATTTTGGTTAAATGACAATTATTACAATGCTTTCTTATAATTTTAAGACCATAATACTACAGAATTGTTTGCATGATTCAAAATTCAATATGGATGATGGTAAATACTGACTGCTACAGATGAATTTATATATTCGACATTAATTTATTCTCAGTTTTAATTTCGGTTTGCAAAGTCTTCTTACCATTTCTCATCAGGCATTCTAGTTCATATCTATTACCGTGCAAGAAAGCAACTGGACCAACCTTTACGAAGTTCGGTATGAACAAGTGAAAGGTTAAAATGAGTAATTTTAATTTTTTGTTATTTATTTACTGCTACTCTAAAATGACAAACTTAAACCTATTGAAATGTACTTTAAGAAAAATTACTCAAATTAAAATTAAAGTAATAAAAACACCAAATTTTTTGGAATAATTTAATCATATAACAGGGTGCGTAACCAAATCTCTCGACAAAAAATAAGCTCCTTTAAAGTACTTTTTAAGGACTAAAAAAATATTTTTAAGCACTATATACATTAACAAAATGCAAAACAGTTTTCAAAGACTTTGCATGATCATGATAAAATAACTAACTTCTGACAAAGAATTCTTTTCTTGATTATATTAGCCACGATTAAAAGATCGAGATGTTCCGGTTCGACTTCAAAGGGTGGAAAATGAAGTCTGAAATCGAGAATATCTTGCAAAATGCAACAGAGTTGCACATGAGAGTGTAAGAATCCCAAGTATTTATTTCATCAAACATGTAACATGATTGGGGTACTATCATACGTTGCGGATCCACAGAACGCCGAAGTGCACTGTGGTTGAATGATTTGTGAAAACGTTGAATAAAACAGTGTGAAAACCAGGCGTTTGCATAATACGCAACGAAAATCGACACGGTAAAGGAAAAAAAAAAGCTCTTTTTCGAAAAGGAAAAATTAAGCACTTTTTAAAAACACCCTATGAAAAAAGCACCTCTAAGGGCTTTTAAAAAACGAAAATATAAAATAAGCACCAATAAGCACTTTTAAAAAAGCTACGCACCATGCATAATTTCCTTATAATATCTTTCCTCCAATAGACATGTACAAAAAATAATGCATATGAACAAAACTTCAATACAACTATGGAATGGATGGGGACGTACTCCGTTCTAAATTATAGGAATAAAAACAATATAAACTTCTATCTCCCATTCGGTTCAATCTGACCCACCACTATAAGGGGTTTAGATTGGATGTATGGAATGATGGATGTTGACAAACCATTGTGTCTGTATCGGATGGAATTGAAAGGACATCTTCCAACAAAAGCAGTGAAAACCTCTCTGCTCACGACAACAAATGCTCTATACATCAATCAAATATGACACCGATACCTCCCTCCCAAACATTTGCTACTTTCACATTTTGTGTTTATTTCAACACAAAATATTACCTCTTTTCAGAAAAAAAAGGAGAAAATGGATTGGATTCATATTACATTTGCTTCAAATAATAATTTCTAAATACAAATAAGAGGGTGAAAGTTTTTAAGTTATAAGAGAGTTAAAAATGCGAGTCCATGTATGGAATCAACATATAGAGCACAAAAATAGAAGGAAGGAAAACGTGCACACTGGCGTTAAGATGAGCATTTGCTTGTGCTTAAACACGGCTAGAGACCGAAACCTTAAATAGGAAATTAAATATGGAAGTTAATTAGCGCAATCGATATTTTTAAGTTACGAAATCAGACACGCGAACGTTCGAACGTACATGTAACAGCCTCAATAAGCATACATTTTCGAGGAAGAGGAACGACTCTAAATTTCTCCTAAATATAATTTTTCTAAATTTTTCCTAAATATATATTCCTGAATATATCTTGACGGTTGCTAATATTGCATAAAGTAACGATGAGTATGATTTTCCAATATTAGAACATTTCGGAGAAGTTAGCAGGGTATCAACATAAAGTTTTACGATATATGATCGGAAAATTTTCTAAATGTAAATGCACAAAATGTTTGCATTAATCTTAGAGTAAGTAATTTTAAAAGACAAAATTCTAACATTTAAAAGAAATTGGTTGACTATTTATGTTGAAATGAGAGAATTTAAAAAAAATGTGTAACTTTTAAATTGTTTTCAGGTTTTCCCATACTTTCTGTTTTCCGTGTAGAGTTCGCACTTGCGCAATAGCCACACGTGTCCTCAACACATCGATCAATCAAATATGTTTGCCCAGCTAACAATTTTTTGGATGCGCACGGCGCGAAGGGGGTGACGAAATGATGGCAGCAGTCTGGGAAAGTGGGAGAGACCGCAGGTCAGCTGGAAGGAAAAGGAAATTGCGAGGTTTCGGACCAGCCCTTTTCCCACTGATGGATGATGATGATTTGCGGTGTGAGAGAGACCCAGGGCAAAATTGACTGTGGTTCCTAAATTCAATTTAGTTTAAATTGTGAGCGACAGATTGCGCTCTGAACTTGCGAGGGATTTGTTCGATAAATAACGCACCAATCGTTAGTGACATTTTGAGTGAGTGTCACGCAGACAGTAAAATTTGCCCGTCTTTCGCGTGTGACCTTTAATAAGTGCGTGTTTGAGTCATTAAAATATTTTCGAACGGGCACATAATTCTATGAGACTACAAGCAAACAGATCTGAAATCGACAGAAAAGAGATCTTAATACAGCAGAAATTGAATTGAATATTAGGATTTCGTAAAATGTAACCCATTAATGTCCACATGTCCTTTATTAGGGACGGTTCCAAAGGTGCATAAAAATTTGCACGAATTATTTTTTAAAAATAAACTTTTTCTGTATACTTGACGTGCAATTGAAAAATCAACGTAAGCGACGAAAAATTAAAAATTGAGATTTTTATATGTTTACTATCTTTGTAAACTAAACTACATATTGTAAAAGAATTTTTTTCAAAAATAAATTTCGTTTTATCATTTTTTAAAAAAAAAATTCTATTTTAACGCTCATAGCATTAGAAATCGAAGGAAAACAGTTGTCAAGCCACTTTTCTCGCAATCAATCGTGAAACACTTAAGTTTTTTTTTTTTAATTGCACGACAGTATGTTTGTCTTGTGCGGTAACAAAATCGCGAATTACTCTAACTAAATGGAATCAGCTATAACTATTAAATGGTTAAGTCGATTGAAGTGGCCTTTTTCCCCCTCAGCAAATTGCTAGATTTACTTTTCGGTATTAATTTGCAACATTCTTAACTACTTTGCAATGAAGTTAAAAATGTTGCAAATTAATACATTAATACTTACAACAATACTATTTGACTTCCAGTGAATAATGTTTGATATTTAGGGGAATAAGCCTTTTTTTTGATGTTTGCTTCAATTTTACAATTGTAACATATCTTTCTATATGCATATCCCAGATTGCTAATAAGGGACAATATTTCTAAGTTCCTCATAAAATAGAAAAACATTTCAAGCTGCTTAATATCTTTTAAATCATCTTGATATCAATCATGATATTATCCTGATATCTTCTTCTGAGACTCACGACTGGGGACAAGAAGAAGAGAAGGTTAAAATGAAGAGACATCCTTAGTTTTGTTATCATGAGAAGTGATGTATAGCTTCTGGTGTATTTTTTACGCTAAATAGAATGACACCAATGCATAGTTGATAGGACTAATAGTTTAGAAGTTATATAGGTTTTATGTTTAAAGAAAGTACATTTTTCTCAGACGCGTAAATGTTCATAATTACAAAAATGCAATTTTTACACCTAAAACCTTAACTTCTAAGCAATTAGTTCTATCAAATTCAAATTGATTTCCATTCGATTTTGTATAAAAACCAATGCATTGGAAACAATGCCTATTTGTCGAGGTAGAAATATTTCAATTTTTCTGTTCTTTTCCTGTCAGGGGTCTTAAATGTTAACTATTATTTTTCTTGTTTTACTATGCAAAAAAAAAATCAGATCATTCACTGTACTTAATTATAGAAATGTATAAGTTGTAACTGTCACATGCTTTATTATTTTTAAAAACAAAAATTGAGTCATGGTGGCTTAGGGAATCGAGCGCTCACCTCTTAATAGGGTGACCCAGCGATGGCTGGTTGATACGAATTCTGATAAACGACTCTTCCAGACTACAGCGCGAGAGTAAAATATTCTCCGTGGTTGACGGATCATGAATCAGAATTCCCTGACCATCAGGCTAACCTTTTGAGGTTTCTGTAGTTTTCCTCTCCGTGTAACGCAATATGCGAAGACGGGTTAGTTAGTTCCATCCAAAAAGTCCTCCGTGAAAGATAGTTGGTCCCGATTCAGTACTTTCCTTGCTTTCTAGTCTAGATTCAAAACTACAAGGCTACGGAGTTGAACACTCCTAGTCAAAATGGGTTTGCGGTTCAAATTCGGGTATAAATAAAATATAAAATAAAAACTAAATAGAAAACTAAAGAAAATAGGAAATAAAAACTAAAGCTGCCATAAATTATTTTCTTTTTTTTTCTAAATTTAAAAAGTTTATGATATTGAATTCATGATATTGAATTCTACACCATCTTCCAACACCAGAAAGAGAAAAAAAATTTACGGAGGGTGGTCGAAGTAATCAGCGGGTGGGTAGTTCCGTCCGCCCACAAAAACTTCCGCCCATCCTGAGAGCTATCATTAAAACAGCTTTTAATGATCCAGGCAAAAATTATTGGCGACGGACTCACTGTTGGAACCAAGACTTAGACGCGATTATCATGCAACTCAAACACTGGAAAAATGTTCCATATGAAAGAGCCTTTCCCTCAAAATCGAATAAAATGTTTATGTGAAAACCGATTCCACTTAGCCCAAGTTGCCTTTTTAGGTAATTATCCTTAATGGAGTTTTATCATAATGAAAGAAATGACTGTGTGATTGATTTTCGATGATAACACACTAGAACCGACCGTTACCAATCTATTAGATTATTTATATTGAAAAGTCAGTCTGTTATAATTATAGAAAAATTTGATAGTGCCCTGGTTTTTTTAATTTTACGTACATATTGGATAAAAAAGAAATTTAATGATAATAATATGTTTTAGGAAAATTCATTGATAACAAATCATTTTCACTCATGTGTTTCTCAAGTAAAAACTCTAGTTTTTAATCTATAACACTAATCATTAAAATTTGGAGGATAGGCCTTCTGCTCACTTCTCATTAATCACAAGTTTCCTACGCAATCATTTTTATTTCCTTATAGTAATAATTTTTGAGATCATTTTTGTTTCTTTAATGTAAGAATTTTATGGATTGTATTGCATTGTAATTGTATAAATATTACAATTACTTGGAAATTTTGTTTGATTGACTTATTATGGATAGTTCTTTTTATTCTTCTGGGTATTATTTTTTTTAATCCCATCAGAAAAATATTTAAAAATTCGCTTTTAGATTCGTTTAAATATTTAAATAATAATTAAATATTTAAAGAAATTTAAAATTCTTTCCCCCTGCTATCTAAATTGATGGCAGCTGCCTGTCAATTAACGTATAGTAGAAAATTGGCCAAGGAAAGTGTTTTAAAAATAATAATTTCTAAATATTTTTTTTCAATAAATAAGTTTATTTTTACATTTTGTAACTCAATTTGCTTTCAGAAATTAAATTTTATCTTTCAGACTGTATTGTCACCGAATACCTAAAATGAGCTAAAGCACTAATTTTATCTTTCGACTTATACCTCACATTAAGTTTAGCAATTTTAGATCAACTAGAAGTCGATCAAAGGGTTAAAATGTAATGTTAGTTACAATAATATTCAACTAATTTTTGCCATCAGACTTAGTTTTCACAGCGCCACCTGAAAATCTACCATTTTAGTATAAAGAATGTTTTTTTAAAGGGATTTTTTTCTATGAATTTTAAAATTTTATTATTCACAAATTCATTAAACTTGTTTGAAAATTTAATTTTTTTCTTCAAATTTAGTTAACAGAACAATACGATCAACTTACCTACCTGTATGAATAATATCTTTTATGTTTTTTAATGTGGAAGAGCACGTCGCATGTAACTCGAAGGTCGCCATGTCAATTTTTAAATTCTTTTAAAATTTATGAAAAACTCACTTTAAACCCTCTTTAAGCTTCTCGTGTAATTTTTTATTCTAATAATAACAAGTCTTTACGACATCGACGTTTTTTAGCTTTTTTCCAACATTTTTTGTTTTTATGCCAGGTTTCGTTTATAGCACCATTTAATCAGCTTGCATAGATTGCTTAACATCGCTTACGTTTGGTAATTTTAGAGCCACCTACCTTTTTGATTTTGTACCTTGGGGATAAAAAAAAATTTTAGAAATGTTCGATAAATATTTTTAGGCTCATAGGGTCATTTTTGGGAATTTCAAATGAGGCCAGAGGTGGAAAAAAAAATTAAGAAAATGTTGCAAAATTTTCGCTTTTACTTTTCTGCAAATAATTATTTTTCTTCTTAAAAAGAAAATAAATAAGTAAATAAATTATATCAGTCATGATCTTTGTTTCGCACTGTTGTGTTTTTTCGGCAACTAATTTTTACAAATAGTTCGCTTCCTTTTGTAGATTACTTTTCCTCACCAAAAATATGAAAAAAGAGAAAAAATAAGAACCCAAATTAACTAGAATTTAAATTCAAATTAAATTTTTCTGTTGAATTTTTTTAACTGTTATTCTGTTCAAGATGATTTTTTTAAAAAGCTGAAATTTGTAAAAATGTGTGGAAAGTGAAAAAACGGTAAAATAAAGATGCCTCGTTCTTGCACTCTAAGTTAATTCAACAAATAAAAAAGAAAATAGAAGGAAAAAAAAACTTTTTTTTATTTTCCTTTGATAAATTTTACTTTTCACCCATTTGCAGACTCTAACTCATATGTAGTAAGTTTTTAAACTGGTAATGTGGTAAAGTGGTTTATGTGGTAAGTTGTGGTGGTGTGATAAATGGTAAAGTGGTTTATGTGGTAAGTTTAGACAAAGGAGCACTAATCTAGTTTAGCTTGGAATTGAATTGTATGCAGGAAATTATATTGAAACCCTTCAAACATTCCTCTTTGCAAACAATTAATGACATTTTTATTTCAGTGATTTTCTAAATAAGTTTTATATATTCCATGTCTCCATTATAAGAACTCTCAAAACAATTAACTAAAAAAAACTACTTACGTTTTTGAAGTTTTTTTTTTCTCTTCAGAATTGTCCAATCAATTAAATATACATTTTATTCCGTGAATTATTGTTATGGTTAGTTCCCGATCCTGTTTTAACGAATGCAGTTTTATTTTTGTTTTCTTTATATTTTTACTAGCCCTTTGAAATGGATGAATTGCCAAAGAAATATTTCCGTTGTGTTTCTTTTTTTAAGTTAGTTCCATACTTTTCTTACTTCAGCTACATTTAACTCTTTTCCACCCCAACGGCTATTGTTATAGATGAAAAGCAGACGAAAAAATTTGTCAAAAGAATAAATAAAACTAATGTTGCCAAAAAATTGATAAAATAGCAGACGAAAAAGAAATCACTTACGGAAATCGTTTGTTCGTCAATAAGTAAAAAGAAAAAAAAAATCAAATACTCTACATTAATAGGTCCTTACTATATAATGTTCAAGAACTTTTTTATATTATTAATATTATTATAATAAAAACGCTTTTTATTGGATGTACAGAAAGCGACACATTTCAAATTGCTGAGGGCTGTGATTTTCATTTAAGTTTATTTTTTAAAAACAAATATCTAATATAGAATATTTAAAATGAATATCACAAGTATTAAAAGCATAAATCAATCATCTGCATTATGATTGATTGTTCGAATGAAAGAAAAGGATAACAATTCTACTCACATTTAAGCCTGAAAATATTTAATTATGTTTTTTTATTTATTTATTTTATTCGTTGCAGACGAGAAGAAAAATCTATCAAAACTGGATTATTCGTCGTTTCGGGACCTGATCTATTAACAGTTTTTGGGGCATTGCAGTGTTGCATACTTCTTTCACTTTATGACTTATTTAAATATTCGTTTTTTAATGCAATTACTACGTTACTATGCATTACTTCGTTCATTGCCACAGTCAAGAAACAAATTCAACCCTCGTGTGGCTTATATATATAGATTCCATTATTATTTTTAACATTATTTTTGATATTGATTTTGAAATTTTTGTTTTAAGAATAGGAAGTTTCTGCGATGTTATTATTTGCAAGTGAATAATATTAAACGAAAATTTATTAATGAATAATATTAAACGAAATAAAAAAAAGCGTTTTAAGGCAATTAGATTTAAATTTAGTGCACAAAAAATGCTCCATTAAAGTAAGCAAACAGAATTACAGGGCGGCTTCTTTATATTGACCATTATTAAAGGTCAAAGTTAGAGGAGAAAAAACTCGAACACTATAATTTAGTGGAAATTTTAAAAAAGTCTGCAAAGCTGTTTTTGGAATACATGTCGTCGTCATGACAACCGTACCACAGACACAAACTGCGGTTTGTATGAACATCTAAAGGGGGCCACGTGACCACGACATGCAAATCTTTTTACTGCCACGCGTAATACCTGTTCCATGGGAAAGAGGTATTTTTTTATTACCCTTCATTGTCGTAAATATGTTTGCTTTAGAGTGGTAATAAACCGGCAAAGCATCAAATAAATCAGAAAGGGTGTCACACTTAATGTTTTTAGGGAAACTCCTTTGTAGGGTAAACAAAGGATAAAAATGGAGATTTTATCTACAAAACTTTTTCATTAATTACGTATCTTTTGACCAGTAATGAAATGGAACTTTTCTTAGATTTACTTGCAAATGACTCGATGCGTATTTAATAGTTTATATTAGAAGCAGCAAAATTTTCTGCAAAACAAACAAATAAGAAATAATAATGAAAAAAAGATGTATTTTGATCTCCAATCCCAGTTGACTTAACTTTTATCTGGAGGAATAATTACCATCTTATTACAATTCGCAGTTATTTAATTTTATCTATTTTCTGAGACTTCTATCTTCTGAATTTTAAATAATGGCAGAAAAAGCTATTTTTTCTAAAATAAGTAACTTAGAATAATATTTTAGCTGTGAAAATAAGCGATAAAAATTTTTTTTAAAATTTGATTAATTAAACTTAGTTAACTTTTATTTAGCTATTTTTGATCATTGCATAACGTAATGGTAAATTTTATTATTTTTTCAGCATTTTTTTACATATTATAGGATATTTTTTATAGCGTATTTCTTCTTATTTTTGACATGAAACGAAATCCTCTAAATTCAAGTAATAAGGCAGCTATATGCTATAAAGCTGTCCAAAAATTAACCTGAATCGATTTGTCACCTTTCTTCTTATTTTTGAAATTAAAAACTCCTAGCAATGAGGAAAAAATGAAATGATAGTTTTACAATGAGAAATGGCTGTTTTTTAAAGGTTCTATTGTCGCATGAAACGATGTTATTTTTACGAATAATATGCAATTTCCATAACTGTTGTGAGCTTGCAACAGTTATTTATGACTGTCAGATCAAGTTTAACCTATCTTTAGCTAGGGCTCTTTTTGCCTTCAGAAAATGGCGAAAAACGTCAATATGGTGAAAAGCCATAATTTTGAGAAAGTGAGAAGTGTTTGCTGTCTAATTTTTGTAATATTTCTAAATTTACTCCAATGCTGCCTTATCTGTGCTCCTAAAAATTTGCAAGAAAAAAGAATGAGGCCTTGATTTTGATTATTTTTAGATATGTGAAAATATGTCGCCAAATTGGTGGTTTATAAAAAAATTAAAAACCTTAAAGATATTTAAGTTACTTGTTCGTTTTAAAGCAGAGATAATTCTCCAAAGACGTGAAGAAGCTTTGAAAAACCATGTAAAATGATAAAATTGTGCCTAATGTTTTATGCTGAGTCTCAGAAGAATACAATACCACTTTTTGTAAAATTGTTTAAGGCGTGCTCAATACAGATGCGATGCTCTCTCCCCTCACAAGGCATGAGCCTCGACTGATTCTTTTCCATTATTTCATTTCAAACTTAACTAAAGAGACTCGAGTGTGCTCTACGTCCACCCATAACTGTTTCATCAGTTATTTTCGGATAGCTCCGCTCGCTGATTGAAAACTAATGTATTTTATTTCAGCTTCATTTAAATAGTAGAACTTTTTAAAAAGATGAAATTCTAAAAATGTGCAACATGTACTCTGTGAAACTTGATTTGGTTACATTGCATTCAACTCATAAAGTTTTCAATACAACTTGGAAATTACATTTAGAACAAATAATTCCTAGAATTTTCTTACTTACAAAATTCTGCACCTCAATTTTCGTTACAAGTTCTTTGATCTATCATGAATTCCTAAAATGCATAAATATTTAAGAAAAAGAAGAAGAAAAAAATTAAATTGCATAAAATTAAAAAAATTAAAAGGAAAAAAAAGGCATAGTAATAGATAAAAATGGAGGTAGTACTCCAGGGTTAAAACAAAAATTTAGGTTGACTGATGAATAACATCATGAAACATTGATAACATAAAAATAGGTTATCTGGAAAAGTTAAACAACTCAACTGTAAATTTTGGAGTTCGGGGAAACAAGAATGACAGAATTAAAGGACATCACCTTAAAAAGACCTACATATAACTATTATTTGTTAGTATTTTTGGACGATCCCCGTTGACTCTGTTGTCTGCAGTTTCATTAAAACGCCTCCTTCTCCTGGTTATGTTCTTAACCACCATTGAAACCGAAATACAGCTCTAAATTGTTATGCGAAAAATTAATAAGCAAATTCAAAACAGAGACATAGCACACTTTCTTTGTTTATAGGAACAGTTCGCTTTTAACTTCTCATTTCTGTCGAGTTTTTCAGTTCAATTTGTTTCAGTTCTTTGTTGTCAATACGAGGAACGAAATTTCATCAGTTCTGTGAGCACATATAAGTTTTTTTTTATGGAGTATATTAGGTTTAAAACTATGTTCCCGACGGGCTTTTTTTTTCCTATTTATTTTTTAAAATTTTTGATGGTTTAAAGTCTGGGAGCAGTCCATTTTTTCATACAGTTCCCTTCTGTTTGGACGCTAACATTCATAAAAAAAAAGTTGGTTTAGGTACCCTTTAACAAACTCAAGTGGATGACCAGAACTACGTGAGCTTTTGAAGTCAACATTTAAATTTTTGTTGTTGTTGTTTCTCATCCCTACTATTCTAGCGGAGCTAGACCAGGTCCATGAGTCCATTCACCCTCAGGAAATCAAAAAACATGACCGGGTCGCGCAGAAAATCCTCCTTTTCAAAATCCACACAGTTAAAGAGGTGGGCCGGGATGGCTGCACTGGAGAAACATTTGCTGCAGACATTTCAATTTTTAAATCTGGCATACCAATCGCATACGGTCCTTTCAGCTCTAACACTCTCTCTATTCACAGCGCAAGTATCACGAGCAGGCTTAGAATCTTGATTGAGAGCAAAAAGAAGCACGTGTCAAAAAAAATATTATCTTATCAACATGACATTCCGTTTTAATGATCTCGTAGGGTCCGAGGGTGCGCGGTATCGGTCCTCGTTAAACTGTTCCACCGTGAATTGCTCGACTTCACGCGCAGCTCGTCGAGCTACCAAAGCACGTGAGCCATCTCCTCTGCACAGGATCAAAATTGCGATGTCATGTCTTCGGATCATCCACAGGGATGTTTCCCAGACTGTCGCCAATATCCCATTGTGCAGCTCCGGTGCGACTTAAATAAAGTACCTACCAACCATTTTAATGATCTAAAAATTTATCATAAAGAAAATAAATAAAGAGCATCGATTCAGGTAGAACTTTCGAATAACCTAAAATATTATGCCAAAAGTATTTAATGATATGCTGTGGGAAACTTAGTTGCTAGCACAATGGATAGATGATAAATTATATAGTAGGAAATGCTATTCGCGTCTCTAAATTCTTAATGAGGCTGCCCAGGTTCGAATCCCATCGAAAACAGGTTGTTACCAATTCTGCTCCCGTCTCGCACTGACCACACAATACTGACTTAAAATATCCTCAGTGGTCAACGAATCATGAGTTAGAAATCCAGGGACGCCTGGCTGACCGTGAGAGATTTTTATAGTTTTTCTCTCCATGTTACACAAATACGAATTAATTCTATAAACAACAACAAAAAGTCCTCCCTAATGGCCACTTTGTCCAAGTGTTTGATCCAGGATTTTCCTTTTCTTCCGGCTTGGGTTCAACGTTACAAGCAACAGAGTTGGACATTAATAATTAAAATGCCGGTTATAAGATAATATTTAATTCCTTGTCAATGAGTTAAATTGTTATGTGGTCCTGCTGCATTACTATTTCATGTTTAAAATTTCAAACAAAATCATTTATTTAATTTTTAAATTATTCACAAAATATATCTCGCGGAGTATACTTGGAGGTGTAAATGAAAACAATAACTGAAGAAGCAGATTTAACTTTGAACTGTACAAGATTTATAAACAACAACCCGATATTATTAAACACATAAAAATAAATAGAATAAATTGAATGGCCCACGTGATTCGAAAGAGTTATGACTAAGGCCCGGATTTTGATGACATTTGCATTTTTTGCATTTTTGGACATTTTTTGTCTTTTAGAGCATTTTTTTAGATTTATAGGGCATTTTTCTTTAAATTTTTGGGGCGTATTTTGCATTTTAATGCATTTTTTCAAGTTTTTTGTTAATTTTTTCCAATTTTTATAATTTTTTTATCAATTTTCATTATTACACTGGCTTCCAAACAATGAAGAAAATCTATAGGNACAATAAAAGTATCTAAGGAATTTTATAACATTTTTATATTAGTATTAATAGTTATAAGCATTAGTTATAATTTAGTAACAGTTATAATTGATTAGTTTAGTATTAAGGCTATATTAGTAATAATTTATTAAGGTAGTATTAATAGTTGTCAGTATCAATACTAATATATTATGCTAGAGTTAATCGTTGTAATAAGTATTAGTTCGTATTTTCTTGCAATGTTCCGTTTCCCCCCCTCCCTCCATAATAACCTTGATCTTTGAAAGGCGCAAATAATAAGCCATGTCTTGGAGAGGAAAAGGGAGTTCAAAAGGCGGCAGATGTTTAATAACAGATGCCCGCTTCTTAAAACATCTGCGCGTGGCAGGCACGCGTCTGATGCCATCATTAAAAACATCTCTCTCTCCCCTCGCTCTGGAAGAAACTACGGTTAGATCCAGTTTTAAAAGTTTAGTTATGAATGTCCATAACTTCAAGAAGATATGTTAAAACGAAAACAAAAATATTTTTTCTCAAAACAATTATTTATATTTTTCATTCGGTTGTTATCGTCGCACTAGAGGTACACACGGTAGGGGACAGTATTCGATTCCTTTCAAGAAAAATAAAAGCAAATATATAAATTTTTTTCATTTTTGAAAATTCTTTTTTATTTAATTGCGAACGTCATTTTAGATCTTCAGTAGTAGGCTATAAGCGATGTTTATACATTCATTTTCAGAAAAATTAAATCAAAAATATCTTCTTTTTTTTTCTTTTCAAAATGTAGAATGTTTTTTATATGTTTAACTTGATTTCTAACGTCGCACTAGAGCTATACTAATGGCCTATCGCAGTGCTTCCCAAAGTGTGGTACGCGTACCCCCAGGGATACGGGAACAGTTTAGCTGGGATACGTGTTCTTATACAAAATATCTTGCAACAAACGAAAATTTCAAAAAATTATATTTTAAAACAAAGCTAGCCATGAAAATTTACGATTACATATTTTTCCTTTGTCTATTTTTTGCAGAGTTAATATACTTTTTGGCAATTTAACGTGAATCAAGTGATCTGTATATATTCTTTGTTAAAGAGCGAATAATGACTGAAAGAGGTACAAAAGTCATATCAGGGGGCACGCACATATCACGAAATCCTGTGACAGTCGATTTTCAATTTTTTTTTAATATTATTTTCTTAAAAAGTATACTTGGAGGTNGAAAAATAATTCTTTTCACATATAAAACACTTTATTCACTTAAAAATATTGAGAAAGAAGTTAAAAAAATAACATTAAATAAAATAAATAAATAAATAAAAAATAATCAAAATTTATCTGTTTATTAGCTATTATTCGATATTTCATGAAGGAAAAATAGTTATTTCTATTTAGTTGGCCCACAAAGGGCCAAAATAAGTTTTGTTGACTAACCGGGAGTAAGTGTATTAAGCTAAATATTCGCGAGGCTGGCATGTGATATGTGGCCCAGTTGGTAGCGCTGTGTGCAAGGTTGATGTGTGGTCCCGGAGGTCCTGAGTTCGAAACCCTGTGACAGTCGATTTTTAATTTTTTTTTTAATATTATTTTCTTAAAAATACTTTTCGATATTATAACGCGTATCAAGTGTTCTGTATGTAAAAATAACTAATGTTTCTTTAGGAAATAGCGAATAATAGCTAATAAACGGATAAATTTTGGATAATTTTTATTTATTTAATTATTTTATTTTATGCTATTTTTATAACTTATTTTTAAATATTTTTTAGCGAATAAAGTGTTCTATATATGAAAAGAATTATTTTTCTTTGTTAAAGAGCGAATAATGGCTGAAAAAGGGACAAAAGTCATATCAGGAGGCACGCACACATAACACCCCGTAACTCCCTATAATATTAACCTATAAATTTCAAACTCGGCCTGAAATTAGAGTCTAATGTATCAAACAATTGTACTGAAGGAATTTTTTATAGACTAATTAGTGGGCCCACAATGTTCCAAAATATGTTTTGTTGACTAACCGGGAAGAGGTACTTTAAGCTATATATACGCGGAGCAGGTATGTGATGCGTGGTGCAGTTGTTAGCGTTGTGGGGAAGGATGCTATGCAGTCCCGGATGTCCTGGGTTCGATACCCTGCAAGGATCGGCTTTAATTTTTTTTAATTTTATTTTATATTATGTTTTTTAATATACTTTTCGACTATCTAGCGTGAATGAAGTGTTCTGTATAACGAAATAACTATTTTTCCTTTATGAAATAGCGAATAATAGCTAATAAACAGATAAATTTTGATTATTTTTTATTTATTTATTTATTTTATTTAATGTTATTTTTTTAACTTCTTTCTCAATATTTTTAAGTGAATAAAGTGTTTCATATATGAAAAGAATTATTTTTCTTTGTTAAAGAGCGAATAATGGCTTAAAAAAAGACAAAAGTCGTATCCGGAGGCACGCACACATAATACCTCGTTACTCCCTATAATATTAACCTATAAATTTCAAACTCTTCCTGAAATTAGAGTTTAATGTTACAAGCAATTGTAACAATGGAATTTTTTATAAACTAATTAGTGGGCCCACAAAGGGCCAAAATAAGTTTTGTTGACCTACCGGGAGTAGGTGTATTAAGCTAAATATTCGCAAGGCTTTTATGTGAAGCTTTGCGCAGTTGGTAGTGCTGTGGGCAATGTTGATATGTAGTCCGATAAGTCCTGGGTGAGAAACCCTGCAAGGGTCGACTTTAATTTTTTTTAATTTATTTTATATTATGTTTTTTAACAGTTAATAATTAGTGGTGTCAACAGCCAGTTGTGATTTTTAACTTTTGTGCAATTTTTTCATAGTATACATTCATTTTTTTATTTGCGGTGCACAGCGTTACGAAAAATTTAGAAAGGGTACACAAAAGTCATAAGTATGGGAAACACTGGCCTATCGAACAGAAGGGCTAGCTCACTTCTTACATGAGACTCGTGCCTCTCCGAGCTTCTGATTTCAGTCAATGACGTCGCGACGGCACAGCATCAACTTCTCGATTTAAAAATAAATTTATTTCGCATGTAACTAGTATTCTTTTACGAAACCTATTTCCATTGTTTAAATTTTTTTTAAAATTTTTACTTTGAGATGATTTTCTTCTTATCTGATAGCAGAAATTCAACAGTAGTAGTCAAATAATGAGCTTGCGTGATTGCGACCGACCAGCAAGAATTATTATAAAACACAAAATGCGAAAACGAAATTTAACAGGTTTTGCTTCAGAAAATATAAAGGTTGCATCAAATGAATTATAAAATATACTAGAAAAATTTATCCTGTTGCGATTTATGCTTTATGTTTCATGTTTAGGTGTTTAAGAACTTTTATTAGAATTTCGCCATTGAAATCGATTAACCATTGAGAAATTCTTCGAACTTTAAAATGATATTTTTTAATACTAAGAGGAATGCCAAGAAAATGTATAAATACTCTATTTTTAAGAACAGAAATAATTTGTTCGAAGTGTAATGTTTGACAGCTATTATCAGAAAAGTGTCGCACATTCAACTCATGTCTTACAAAAAGTATAAACAATAAAGTTTTCATATCCTTTAGTTGTTATTTTTTATATCTGTGTGCAAAGTGACGTCATGAGGTGAGAAATCGTAGCTTCAGCTTTGAGTAAGGAATGATTGAGTAAGGAATCGGCGTTGGTTTTCGAATCTAAAATAAAACGAAATTAAAACAAAAATCTTTTTTTTTTCTTCATATTTTTCAAAATGTTAAAAATTATTTATATTTTAGATACGATTGCTAACGTCCCACTAATACTACAGTAATCTGCTATTGACGATGATTTTCGATACATTTTAAGAAGAAAAAAACAATTTTTCTTCAAAAGGAAAAAAATTATTTACATCTTTCATTTATATTAGCGCCAAACTAGTGGTCTATGGGTTTTCCATTCACTTTAAGAAAAACAAAAACGAAAAAATTAATTTTCAAAATGATAAACTTTATTTTTATTTTTCATTTGATTTTTAGCACCACACTGGATCTATTTAAGATAACCTATAGGTGATATTATAAAAAATATATATGTTAATATATATAGGTGATATTATAAAAAAATGACAACTTTTATTTCAAAACATGTGTTTTCTCGAAAAATGACTTCAAATACTATTTTAGCATTCTCTTGAAATTACGAAAAATTAAATGCCTAATTAAAAAATTCATTTAAGTGTATACTTTATGAATTAATAAAATTGTACTACACTGTATACTTTATGAATTAATAAAAAAAAAAACTTTTATTTCAAAACCTGTTTTCTATCCAAATGTCTTCCAGCACTCTGCTGCATTTACGAATAATTAAATGCCCAGATAGAAAGTTCATTTAAGTGTTTTTTAATTAGCTGAAATCGAAAGCCATGCAAACTGAGTGACAACTCCAAGAGGACAATCTCATTTTTGGACAAGTCATAAAAACGTACTAAAAAGGGATAGCAGAGGAAGGGATGGCCTGTCCAACCCTTCAAGCCCCAGAACAAACGATCCTCAAAAGGGCTCCTCTCACTTCCATAAACAACACTTTCATAGACGTTTACGATCCTGTGGTTCGAGGATCTATCTCAGCCTGGCAGGATGATTTTTGGCGATAGGATCAACGAGGCCGATTTTTATACACCTTCAAGTTGGGAGTTTTCTTTTAATTTTACAAATTAGCAAGAAGGAGGGGTGCGAAAGAAAAAGGAATTTCAGTTTATGGCCAGCGTAGAATTCTCTTTAATTAACAGTTTTGTTTATGGCGTAGTTTTATCGACGCCTTACAAGCCATTACGTTGCATTAACTCGCAGTTAAGACCTTATCAGAGGATTTGGAATTAGAGAAGCATGTAAATTGGAGTTGAAAGCTCACAGTTTTTCTTCTCATTTTTCAAGCCAAGTTGGCGTGAATTCGCTTAGAGAAGTTTTATAGCCTGTGAATTAAATTCTCTTTTCTTTCGTTTATGTCTCTGAGGTGTTTTAACTCTATTAATTTAGATATGGAGGTAATGCTCTAAAAAATTGCCTTATATTACTTAACACAGAGAGAGGTGTTGGATAAATCTATTAAATGAGTTTAATAGGCTTCGTAATGGCTTTAAATATTTTTTTTCTCTCATAAAATAAGAAATGTAATAGACATTTTATTAATGAAAGCTTAAACTGGAAAAAGAATTAAATCAAAAATGATTTGCATATAATAATTACAACTCTTTGTTGAATCATTAATTTAAAAAAAAGCAGGTAAAGAGAGTTAAGAAAGATAAAATCTCTTAAAGAATCTAATTAAAATTAGATGCTAGATAAAATCAAATAATTAGTATTTTTTTAAAGGCTATAAATACAATTAATCCAAAAAAAATTTCTTTAAAAAGTTTTTTTTATTTGCTTGTTATTTATTTATTTTGAAGAGAGTTAAATGAATGCAATGCATAATGATTAGTTGGTAAAAAAAGTTTTTTTTTATTGAAAATATGAATGCATTGTGTTTGCATTTCAGTGTAATTGAAACAAGTTTTTAAATTACCTTGCTATAAAAACTTAATTTTTACCTCAAAATTGCAATGAGTAATAATAATCTTAATGGGGTGGAAAATGCAAGTTTGTATAATTAAAAATCTTGCCACCAATTATAAAATGTTTTCTTCGTCTACCTAATCTATGTTAAAATATGCAGAAGCATTTATTATTATTTTTAATCTGGCGAAAAAGTTACACGCTGTGTTCCAGAATAACCATCTACATTATATATCGTTAGAACACTTGTCACAAATGGAGGCGAGAAAAGTACACATTTTGGAGATCTCAAATTGTTATATAAATGAAGAAATATCAGATTAAATAATTATCAAAATTTATCGCATCATTAGAGAGAAATGATGAAAACGCCATTAACGTCAAAGAGAGAAGAAAAAGAAAAAACAACAAAACCTTTTTTGCTTTTTTTTTTTTGCAATCAAAAGGGGTTTGATTGTTTTCAACAACGCTTTCCACAGTCAAGCAGATCTTGATAGTGTTTTTGCTTCTTTCTTGCTTAAATATCAAATTTTAAACCCTTAATGTGCAGATTTGACTTCGATTTTGAAATAAATTTTAAGAACTATATATATATATAGGCCAGTGGAAATGAAACACATTGCATATGCATAATGAGCCGTAATGACTCAGTGTCTAAGGCACTAATCTGTTAACGTGAAGTACTGGGGTTCGATCCCCAGTGGCGCATAGGAGGCTCGGAGCCCACCCATCTTCAGATTGCTCAACTGAAAAGTAAAGGCAGGTAAAATGCTGACCATATTGCCACAGTTTTGCCGTTTGAGCCGAGTTGGTTCGGGGGGAAAGTACTCGCCTCCAAATGAAGTAACCCGGGTTCGAATTCCAGTGTTTGCTAGTCGATGCGAGTTCCGTAACCGGGTCGCACCAATCACAGCGTTGACGTTAAATGTTCTCAGTGGTGGATGGATCATGGATTAGAATCCCTGGGACGTTTTCATTGGTTTCCATTCAAAGGTGGATTAGTCCCATCAGAAAAGTCTACCGCGAAGGCTAGTTTGTTCATATGCTTTGGATTGAGTTCAAAATTACAAGGCTGAGACAATCGTTAGCTGAACAGTAGTTAACTTTGACATTGACAATCATTAACTAAAAAATCGGTCAGCTATTCAACGTCGGTTATTAAACAAAATGAAATCATATCATTGGTTACGCAATTGTAGAGCCTTAACTGTTGTAAATATACAGCCCTATGATCCACAACAACTTTTTTTGCATATCCATAATAACCATGAAGTTTTGTAGTCAACTTCAATCGCGTGGTTTTTATCACTTTCCTTGGTTCTTTTACAAAATATTCAACACGGAGGATTTATTACATTTACTGGCAAAATTAGTTCATAATAGCAGGTTTAAATTATTAATGCGTTGAAAATTAGATAGAGATATTTAATTTGCCAAATACTGTTAATTTGCATATGCTGTTTACATTGCAAAATTTTGTAACATTGAAAACATGCTATTAACTAATAGATATTTTTAGCATGTATAATAATAAACCATTAAACATAACTGGTATAATAACTACGTGTTACGCGTCACTCCATTTTATTAATGATAATTAATTACTGTACGATTGTCATTTATTACAACTTGTATACTGACCAGTTATTTACACATTTATCACGGTCTATTTCTCCTCACTTATTCTTCTTTCGTCCAAACGTCGATTGTGACAAATCGAGGACGATATTTCATGAAAATTTCGATGGCCTATCGATTTCCAGAAAATACCCCATTTAGAAATGAATCGATCGGACCATCGTATGATCCTTCAATTTACAGCCCCGACCTCCTTTTCCCATTTTCTCGTTTATAGAAGCTATTCCATATCTCGACCGTTTTCACGACATTCACATTAACCAAAGTCACCAAAAGCACATCCTGCATCAAGGAATCGAGGCACTCCCCCAGTTTCTGATGCTAAAATGCTCGGGACGGTGTTAAAAATCGATCCCTCATGCACTTGGGGGCTTTCGCTAAAAGTAAAGGGATGGGGGAGGCATATCAAAACCACCCTCATTTAGAGGTGGGGGTGCAGAGAGGGGGGTAGAAACACATCCGCGCATGCATGTTAATTTGGAATGAAGTTCTGAAGCTGAAGACTTAAATCAAACGAATGAGTAATGGAGTTTCGAGTATTGTTTTCCCATTAATTACATATAAGGGTCCAACTTAGAGAGATGATTTTAGAGAAAGGGTAGGGGGGGGTGTCAGGGATAGAGGTAAGTTTAATTAAAACTGCAACTAAAGGAAATAATAAATACAATAATTTAACTAACGAAGAAGCTAGAGTTAGGCAATGTATCATGAAATATCGACAATTTTAATGTATCGCGATAACGATATTTGAAAATATTATTGTCCGGTGACGAATTAACTCCTCTATGCACGTGCATTATCCACTTCAATTTATGAAACTCAGGGTGGTATATTCCAAAGTTTAATTTCATTTCAGTTTTACTTAAATTCCCTATTTAATTACGAAATAATATCGAGGGAAATAATATGGTTTTTGTGTAAAACTTGAAAGTGCTAAAATTAATTTTCACGATACTTTACAATAAATATCGACTGTGCAATTATTACCAAAAACTATAAATATCGAGTACAATATTGCTAGATATTGTATTGTATTATATCGAGTTGTCGCACTTTATTAACGTCTCACTAAAGCTGCACAATAGCCTATTGGCGACAGTTTGGGAAACATCCCTGAGGATGATCCGAAGACATGCCATCATAATTTTCATCCTCTGCAGAGGGGATGTCACCCCCGCTTTAGTAGCCCGACGATCTGCGCGTGAAGTCAAGCATTTTACGGTAGAACAGTTTAACGAGGACCCATACCGCGCGCCTTTGGTCCCATCGCAGACTGATTCAAGTGGTCACCCATCCGCGCACTGACGGCAGCCGAAGTGATGCTTGACTTCGGTGTTCTACTGGGAATCGTGTCTTAACGATCAGTCATCTATGGGACTCGAGTACAATAACGTTGCGAGCATTAGCTATAACAATTATTATCAAATACAATATTTTTGCGAGTACTATCTATAACGATAAATGTCAAATGCTATAATATTGCGAGTTCTATTTATAAAGATCAGTAACGTTGCGAGTATTAGCTATAACAATCATTATCAAATACAATATTTTTGCGAGTACTATCTATAACGATAAATATCAAATGCTATAATATTGCGAGTTCTATTTATTAAGATGAGTAACGTTGCGAGTATTAGCTATAACAATCATTATCAAATACTATATTTATACAATTACTACTATCTATAATGATAAATATCAAATGCTATAATATTGCGAGTTCTATTTATAAAGATAAGTATCAAATACAGTAATATCAAATAAATAATACAGTCAAAATAAATATGAAATACAGATGTTGCGAGCATTTATCTATAACGATAATTATTGTAATGACCGATGCAAAAACAATGTAAATTGCAATGTAAACAATGTAAATGCAAATTACTTATTAGAAAATATTTCGATCTATCATAAAATCTCTACATTTCATCAAAATCTTATATCACTTTCATCAAAATTCTAATATCACTTACAATCTTGAGGGAATTTTTGAGTCAATTTTTGACAAACCAAAATGCTCAAAACTGAATTTTTATTTCATTTTGTCTCTAGTTTTCGTTAAATTAAATATAATATCGGATTTTGGGACAACTTTTTTTAACTTTTGGGACATTTTTTTTTCTTCTTTAATATACGTGAATTTTGTATATAAAGAAATCATTAAATTTGAATAGTTAATTTAAAAAATGTTAAATTTTCAAGAAAATTAGATAAAAATTAGGAGAGCTATTTTATCCACGGTTTACAGATGCGTCACAAAACCTTTATACAATCTCAAATTTGGTTTCATGTAATTTTTTTATTAAGTATTTTAAATGTAATTCAAAACACATAAAAAATATAATAACAAATTGTGTTTATTATTTATTAAGTAATAATTCACTTCGAAAATCTTAAATTATTCAAAAGAAAAAATGGCCTTTTTTTGGATAAGTTAACTTAGTGCTTTTTCCCCTTAAGTACTTTTCCCCTTCTTTTTAAACCTATAAATTGAACATGAAATTAGTTAACTGATGAATGATTACGTGATAATAAACAATGACGTACTTAACCAAATATCCTGCCCCCGTATTTGTTTTAAACATTTTTTGATTATTTATTCAGAAATAGTTTGCGTTGGCTTCAAGGTTATTAGTTAGTTATCAATATGTTACGTCATCTTTATAATATTTAAGTAGGTGTCCACCTAACTAACTTCCGCCAATTCGCTCCATATTAGGAAATCATTTCATGCTTTTTACAAACTTATTGCTCTTTATATTTTAAAATGCATTTAAATCAAGAAAGATTTCATAAGTGAAATTAAATCAAAAATTTCAACAAATCTTGCGGGAAAATAATCGAAATTCTAAACTAAAAATTTTCTAAACTACGTTGAAAAGGAGAAAATATTTTCATGTTTTCAGACATAAAACAAAACGCGTAGGACTCGCATCACTTTTGAAAGACATGAATATTTTAACGTGACGCTTCTAACGTTTTTCGGCTTAGGTCTGTCTAAAAATAAAATTATTTTCTCTTTTTAGTTTACTCAAAAAACGTAGTTTTTAAAATTATTAATTTGTTTTATAATAATATTTTTGATTTTGTGTCTGGTAATTTTTTTTTTATGTCGGAGAGTGGTCTATATCATCATTTCAATAATTTGAGAAAATCGCTTGCATTTTGAGAAAATCCAAGCGATAAATATTGCTCCGGTTTAAATTTGAACTTTCTAATAATGAGAAAATAGTTCTCTTACTAGTCGGAAAGTGGTTGAAATTTATACAGAAAATAAATTTGTTTTGGTGTTTATATGTCGATAGCTCTTTTTGTAAAGGTCATGAAACGTCCAAACATAGTTTCAGGTGTAAAATTTTGGTTGACGATAATTCCTTTTCGCGAAGATATAGAACGATGTGTAATCTAATAATAAGGAAACGTTGTTATCAGACACAGAGTTCAAGGTATGAAATTTGAACATAGTTAAAAACGAATCGTTAATACAGGGCGATATCGAAATTCTTAATATCGGTATAAGTCGGCAGGAGATATTAATAATTGACTACACGTTGTTGGCATTCAATATAACTAATTGATTGTTGATTTTCAATATAACTAATTAGCATTTTTTTTATGTAAGTTAAAAATCCTGTTCTTCACTTTCTATACAGATATTTTTTTATAATAAAACATATAATTATGTTTACCGTAAACATTTATCTAAATAAATAAATTCAGAAATAGATGTTAATAGGACAGTTCTCAAATGTGGAAGCATAATTTTGATCTAAACTTAAAGTTCTGACAATTAAGTTTCAGGTTAATTCACAGTTAAAATTTTAGAGTAAATTGAAAGGAATTAACATACATTATTGCAAAAGCCTATTTATTTGCTTGTTTTAAGCATTAATTCCATAAATGCATTAAAATTAAAAGTTTTCCCGTGTAAAAGGGCCAATTTGGGACATTTGTCATGTTAATAAGAATTAAAACAGGAACGCTAAGGTTAAAGTAAAGCCAAACACTTTTTTTAAATAGTGTCTAATTGATTGAGAATAAAAACAAGATTTTAAAGATTAAACAGTACGGACTTGATACTGTCCTTCACAAATGGTTATAGTAGATAAATTATATCATCAATTTGTTTTGATGCAAGTGCAAAAAAGTAACGAATGTAAGTGGCTATTAGTTTAACAACTAACGCAATCAGTTTAAACTGATTTATCTATTCTCAAATAATTTGCAGGTATTTAAGCTATTTCTTGCGCTTTTATGAAATATTTCTCGAACGAAATCCCATTTTATTAAGCATGAAATATAGGATAGTACTAAAAATGTAACGGATGCAACGATGATAAGTTTATTTTTCTTCCATATATTTATTATGCAAAATAATCTGATGTCCGAAATATTCGAAGTATAGTGCTAATTTTATTTAAATAGGAAAGTAAATCTCACAAGTGGACTTTGCCCTCAGTTCCTCGGTGCTCTTCCCCAAATCAATGCAAGCGAATCACCGAAGCTACGTGATCTTATATGATTTTCTTTGCCAACCATGCTCGCTAGTAAGTAAAATCCATTTGAAATGCATTCTAGCGAAAAATCATAATTTGAATCTATTATTGAAATCTTTAAAACAAATTTCTTTTTAAATCTTTTTTATTATACATAAAAAGCGTAACTTTTTCAACGAATAACAATAATAGTGAATTAAATTATTATTATTTAACTTGCATAAGTATAATTGGGTATTCGCAGTTCAAGAAGTAGACCTATACAAATGACCTATGACGTAGGCACCAGCTACTCTTTATCAGCAAAATGGAGTATTAAAGTTGAGCTAAGTTTCCTCACATAAGTTAGAATGTTAATTAACGATAAGTTAATTAAATACAGAAACGGAACTCAGATCGAATTAGTTGAAATATAATTCTTTCTCGTCTGATTCTTTTACTTAACTTAGATTTATTATTTGTTTATGTCTTTTATTGCAACCGTGATATATTTTTATTTTGTGCACCTGGCAACTGCGATGCATAATTAGTTTGTTTATGTTCCGCATGATTTCGTGCCTGTCTTTGTGCTAAGTCTCTGTGCAAATATATGGTGAAAGAATTGAAATCTTTGAGAAAGAATCTTTGTGAAAGAATTTAGAACGTGTCACCTAAAAGAATTAATACTTGACGGACTATATTTTCTTGAAATAGAATGGAAAGAACTGTTGCTAACGTAAACAAATGCCACGTTTTAGCAACCAATCAGGATCGAGGTACCCACACTACGCTACTTGCAAGTATCCCATTAAAGCGTAACATCGGACAATTTGCTTGTTGATATGAACTGTTCGCTTTTAATTTTTCAATTATTCCCTACTTACAGTTGTATAACTCAGTTTGTTACAGTTTTTCGTTGTCCACGCGTGAGAAGAATTTTCATCTAGGAATTTGTAAACATATACTCTTACGCTTTCATACTCCTGACAGCTCACATGTTTGATATTTTGATATTTCAATTCCATATTACTAACGTAAAAGAGGACTTTCTCAGTTGACATGAAAGAGAAATAAATATATATGGAGAAGATAAGTAGTGAAGATAGACTACATATAACATAAATATGAATAGAATTCACAGAATTAGTTTTTGTTAGCCTTACTGTACCCACATTTTAGGAAGAGCACAACAATTCATCCTCCAACTACCACGGAACTTCCGTAGTTTCCGAAAATATTTTAAGTGGTAGCAACATTACATATAAATATTTTAAACAGCCAAATGGAAAAGCGTATTAAAAAAAGTCAAATAGACAGATGGTTGCTTTCTCAGACTAAAATAAAAGTTTCATAAACATACTTTTTTTTTTATAAAAATTTCTCCATTAGACACTCTACAACCGGAAAAAAAAAATTTTGCGAAAATTTTAAGTTTTGGATGGTATATTGAAATTTTAAAGATTCCAATTTTAGGATTCCAATTTCAAAGAATTAATAAGGGGTAGTGGCAAGTATCAGACATTCTTTGAAACTCTTCAAAGTCAGCCGAATGAAAACGGAGCGTTATTAAAGTTTGATTAATGATTAGAAATTTCATGAGAAAACGGCAGAAAATGTTCTACATCCGGTTCAAAGTGTGACGCAGGGCGTTTTCAAAAGTAAGGTTAACGTTTTCACGAACTCATGATGAGGAAACGAGATTTAATAGAAAGATATTTCCAATCAGAAATAGAATTTTGCTAGAATTTTAGAAGTTTTCAATGCTTTACAGTATTGCGTCAGGAGAAAAACAAACGTTCTTAACCCTGAAAGTAGAGAAATTCTTGAGTGGAAAAATCTATGAAATCTGGCTCTAGGTTGCAGTGAAGTTGTTCATTGCATATTTTCTTTAATTTATTAATATTTTTTCTTTTAGCACTGTTACTGTCGTTTCTATTTTAGTTTCTATTTAGACCTTTAAATTAATTTCTGATTTGTCTCTCTATGCAAGCTATAAGCTACTCTTCCGATTTTAATATCTTCTTATAGCTAGCTCTAAGCTCTGCCAGAACTTTCTAGATGGTTTATAAATTCCTTTATGAAATTATTTTACATTATTCTTTTCCGGATGTTTTTAAAGTACATGTATATAATTAGGAAAGTCAAATTCATGTAATGTAATTAGGAACGTCGAATATAAATTGTAAAGTTAAAGAAATGAGATTGCAAATTTTATGATGAAATAATGGGTCATACGAAGACTAATTAATTTTACGAATGATGAGATAGTGATCACATGGTTTCGATTTATTTGAAAATGTTACGTGAAATTTGTTTGAGAATCTTCTGGTCAGCGCACCACGATATATCTAATGCAATATATTTTTCTTTTTTGGCTTCCAGTAAATAGAGTTAGACCCCACTATTTTTTGTACATAAATTAGTACATTTGTATCATAGTAGCGCAACAAAAGTAGACATAATAATTGTAACTTCTCGTAAAATGAGTTAGATCTGGATATTTTTTGTGCATTAATCAGTATTATAGTAACAAAACTAAATGGACATAATATTTGTTTTTTCAATTAAGGATAATGGAACCCAGCTGTTTTTATTATACATGAATAGTACGTTTGTGCTATAGTAACAAAATTCGACAAATTTGTAACATCCAGTAAGGAAAAGTAGGACCAAGTAACGAAAATCTTAGGTTAACTATAGACCGTTAACTTCACTGACCTACAGACTTCAGTTAACTATAGACTACTATTCGTGTATGAAATAACCATTCTTCTAACCATTCTTTCAATAATCTCCTGCAACGATTAAGTCATTAAAACGAGCTCAAGCATGAAATAGCCAAGAGAACGCAATTCCAAACTGGATCGTCCATTCATTCTATTCCATATGTTCCAAAATATTCCACATTACTGGAAACACACATATATCGAGCGTAAAATTCATTAGCATAACTACGCACCGCTGAATCCAGAACACGAACAGAGAAGGCCCACCCCCTCTTCTCTCATTATACCTGGAGAGTTCCGCGTGCAAGAGAGAGAGTTTTGAAATGCAAATAGCCCGTCACCAAATCGGATCAGCCCCTGTCGTTGTGCTTGTCAGAGCATTCGCAGATCGTGCTGGATGTACCAGCATTAATGCCTTTCTCATCAACTGGCACATTCTCATAAGAGCGCAAAACTGAACCTTTGCCCATAGCGACGGCTAATTGCAACATATGCTTGCATCGCACGTCATCGTGAGCTGCAGAGAGGAAATTGATTCTCTGACTGTTGCTGAATATTCAAATGGTGGGAATTCCATATCTTTGTTAATAAGCTGGGAATCACATATGGCAATTAATTCCTCTCTATTTATGAGACAGGAAAAAGTTTATCGCATCGTTATTAAATGTGATAAAATGAATTTTTGTATTTAAAGGGGATGATAGTCAATTCGATCTTGAAACAGTAACAGATGAATGACACATGATAACTGAAATTTATTTAAGTATGGCTATATTTGGTATGTGAAGACCTTTTATTTTATTTTTTATATCCGTCCTTGAACAACTGACCCAGTTTTTACTTTTACGACTTCTAATGTTCAACTCCGTAACCTTGTAATTCTGAACCAATCCAGAAGACTAGGAAACTCCTGGATCAGTACCCCCAGAGGTTTGATTTGCTATGAAAACATGGAGGACTTTGTGACTCGACAGATTTTACGTGCATCAGTCACCATTTACTACACATGGAGTCTTCGACAAGCGGAGATCAAACCCACGATCTCTTCGAAATGGGCACAGTGCCCTACCAACATGGCTATCCCGGCTCATGTGAAGACCTTAAGAAACATACATATACGGTATAAATAAACATATATAAATAATTTATAAGCAGTACGTATTGACATATATATAAATATCGATAAAATATACATATATATTTTATCGATGATGTTTATAGGTATTTCAACATTTCGTTTCACGCATATATTTGCATCGTTATAGTTTCATAACATTCCCTTAAATTTTAAATGTTAGGAAATTTGTAATAATGAGCAGTATTTTATGTTTTATAACAAAATCTATAGAGAATCGTCAAATTATTTCTCTAAACCCCATTGAAGGCTTTTTTTTTCTTCTTAAAATGAACTTGAGTCTCATTGCCTTTTCTCTTTTCCCTTCTATGTCAAACTAAGTTCATAACAAGTTAAATTTCATAACCCCACTTCTTAATAAAAGTAACATTGTAGTTTTATACGATACAGCTTTTTCGGCCTTTTTACCATTAAATTCAATATTTTATCGTTTCTACAAAACAATAAATTCCTATTCGATGTTTTGCGAGAAAAAGTTAAATTATTATTTTGAATTTTGCGTTAGATTTAGTTTTTTTTGTGTAAATTTGTGCTGCAGAACAAATTTTTATGTTTCACACATAATAATTTTGACCGTTATTTTGCACCTTACATTTGTCATATTTGAAGCTAAAATTTGTTTTTTATTTTGCTGTAAAAAAAAATCTGAAATTTGCATTTTAGAGCTTAAAAAAATTAATTTTAGGTCCTTTCCGAGAGACTTAAGTACTTTTTAATTCGACTAAACCACTATGGCAATTTTCTATAGACTTGAAATTTTTTAGTTTAATTGAAATTTTTGTTTTAATTAATAAAAAAAATAGTTTTTCGCGATAACACTCCATTGTATGAGTCTTGAATCATTTCCAATATCATGAACTAAAAATCTTTTGTGATACGTAATAAATTCGAATAAATTTTAACTTTTACTTTCTCATTCAGAAGAAGAACGTAGCATAGAATATAAGCTCTTTGAAAAGTATAATAAAGGTCATGCACCTTGCCTTCTATTCTTGAGGATGGAAGAGGGTAAAGAAGAAGAAGAAAAAAGATCTCACTCTTCCAGAGAAGGAGTCCACGGCGTGACTGATTTTTTTTCCTTTAAAGATGCCTTGCCCTTCACGTTTCCTGAATCAAATGGAACTCATTTCCTGTGTCTTCTATTTGGATGTAACAATGTCCGAATTATGCATTCTTGGCCACACCACCTCACCAAATCATAGAATGAACACCAATAGAAATGCAGCTGTTCCTGGTCAAGAGGATTTTTCTTCCTAATGCTTATTTTATGTTCATTTGATAATTGTTTAGTTTAGCACATAGGATGCATATTATTATGATCATATGATACAAATAATTACTAATTATGAACATAAGATGCACATTATTCTGACTATATGAATGCATGTTATTCTGACTATATGAACGCATATTATTGTGAACATTCAATGAATAGTATTTATGAATATGTGATGCATAATATTACTATCTTATGATGTGCTTAATTATAAACATATGACGTATTATATTGTGAACATATGATGCATATTATAACACATATAACGATGAACTAATGATGCTTATTAATATAATCATATGATGAATATTATTCTGACTATATGACGCATATTATTGGGAACATGCGAGGAATATTATTTATGAACATTGCATATTATTACTATCTAATGATGCATATTAAGATGATCATACGATGAATATTATTCTGACTATATGACATGAATATTATGATTAGCATATAATCAATATTAATATGATCATATGAAACATATTAGTGTGAGCATATGATGCATAATATGATGATCATATGAAGAATATTGTAGTGATCATACGATGAATATTGTTATGAACATATCATGCATGTCATTGTGAACACATGATGTATATATATTATTATGATCCTATGAATTTATTATGTGTTTATCATGATATGATGTATATTATGATGATCATATGATAAATATTATTATAAACATATTATGCATGTTATCATGATCATACTATTCATATTGCTATGAAAATAGGATACATACATAAAGCGCATGTAAAATAATGAAATAAAATAACTATATAATTTAATGATGCAAAATAATGATATAAAATAAGGTAAAATATTGATACTATAAACCGTGACACATTTTTCAGTTAACTTATTTCATTTTATTTATATCCATTTTTTAATGAAATTTTGGAGCTCTCACAAGTCTCTGAACTATAGAAATAGTTTCGATAGAGAGTGTGATTCGTAATTACAATAGTTTTTTGTCCCTTAGAAATAGAGAATCCCATAGAGAAATTAAAACAAAATTATAAAATCTAATAATTAAAAAAAAATAATATGTCATAATTAAATACACTTTATTAAGGAAACAATTAAGATTTAAAATAGATACATTTATGCAGCTTTTTCCACATGAGTTCTTGTTGCAATTGTCTTGATTTAAAAAAAAATTCATTTTATTAAAATATTTGCAACACAAAATAATATAATTATGAACTACAGCAACTTATCCCTCTGTAATATTTTTGAACATGTTTCAGCTTGCTTCGGATTATTATTGCAGATGAAAGGTATTTATAACTGAAAGGAAGTATGTGTGTGGGTCAGAAACCTTTTACCAGTCTTACAATAGAGAGAGGTATGCGGTTTGCTTTCATGATCATCTTCAACTTCCGGAGTAGTCACCATCCTCTGTGTGCGGCGTCAACAACTCCTATATTTTCCCTCATTTCCGGCTTAATGCTGGATTTTACTCATTAGCATTCTGTACGTGTAATGTTGCATGAATGACATTGTTTAAAGCAAAAAATGAATTAGATAATTGAATTTTGTTAAAATAATTCTTGAAAAAAATCAACAATTTTATTCGCCTAGATCAGGGCTAACATTTATTTATTTTGTTTGGTAGGAAAAGGATATTTTTAATTTATTAAATGAAATTCCATTTTTTTATAGAGTGCCTGGCCAAATTATTAGACGCACTCAAGATTCCATGTAAAATCTTAATTATTAGGTGATACTGTACAGCTTTATTGTTTTTACNGTCATTTTATATTGTTATAATTTTATTAAATGAAATTCCATTTTTTTATAGAGTGCCTGGCCAAATTATTAAACGCACTCAAGATTCTATGTAAAATCTTAATTATTCGGTGATACTGTACAGCTTTATTGTTTTTAAGGCGCTGACGTCATAGGTCATATGTGTAGGTATGAGAGGTCTTCTTCTTCTTAAAGTGCAAGCATCCGATTCACATGAAATTTACGTTTGTAATAAAAAAAAATTATTTTTTATTTGAAAGCACATTAAATTTAATGTTTTAACTATCAGTACTCTTTCGTACGGGTTATATTCGATATTCAAAGCAAAATTTCGAAAAAAAAGAGATTCTAATTAGTATATTTTTATTTTGAAGAAAAATCGCAGAATTTTTACATCCATAAAATAGAATAACTTTTATGATAAATATAGAAAATGTGAAAAATAGTTTATATAATTCACCCACTGAACTGTTGTACTAATGATACATGGATTAGTTTAAACTAAATGTATGAAAAAATCGATAACAAATGAAATGGATAAAAGAATCGATACAAAGTAGAAGCAGTACCCTTTAAAAATATCGATTCTAATTGATTGAAGTTAAAGTTTTCCTCATCGTATTTTAGGTCATTGACTTAATTTTTATGCGAAAGAAGAATTATTTCGATCACTAGACTGAAGCGTCGGTGGTATAACGGTTAGCATAGCTGCCTTCCAAGCAGTTGACCCGGGTTCGACTCCCGGCCGACGCAGGTTTCTTTTTAAATTTTTTCTCAGAGAAAAAATATAATTTTTGAAATCATAAGTGTCTTTTAATTCCGTTTTTTTATTAAGTAAAATTTCGAAAAACTTTTAAATATCTTTTTCTTAAAAATTAAGTCCTTTCTGACGTATATTTCTTATATATCCTAAATATCTATATCTTAAAATTTGTTAAAATCCATAAGCGTTTTTTAATTCTTTTTTTTTTTAAAGTAAAATTTCGAAAAACTTTTAAATATTTTCATCTTAAAAAATGGCAAACAAAAGTATTTTAATGTTTTCTGAAATAAGCAAAGACATTAAACAAATCGAAAAAAAGAAAAAATTAAAAAATGTCAATTAAAATCAAATAAAAAAATATATATCTAGTTTAAATAGAATACTTTGAAAAAGTCTTACCATGAAAGGAATAAAACGATCAATAATAGTTTCGCTATAATAATAATTTTTTCTTTAACAAATATTAACTTTTTTTCAAGAATATTTCATTAAATTAAATATAAATTCATTAAATATTTCGACCGAAATAAATTATAAAAATACAAATTTCGTTAAGTAAATTTGAGTTGGATTAATGCTTATTTTTTCTTTTGCGGAATATTATAGGAAGGAAAAAAACGTAAATAATAAAAAATATTAAATGTTAAACAAATGATAAATATTTTAAAAAATAAAATTTCTTATACAAATGATAAATATTTAAAAAAATAAAATTTCTTATACAAATGATAAATATTTTAAAAAATAAAAATTCTTATATATTGGCAGTAAGTTAATTNAGCAATGTAGAGAATATATATATATATATATATATATATAGTTTAAATAGAATGCTTTAAAAAAGTCTTGCCATGAAAGAAATAAAACGACCAATAATAGTTTCGCTATAATAATAATTTTTTCTTTAACAAATATTAACTTTTTTTCAAGAATCTACTTCATTAAATATTTCGACCGAAATAAATTATAAAAAATACAAATTTCGTTAAGTAAATTTGAGTTGAATTAATGATTATTTTTTCTTCCGTGGAATATTATAGGAAGGAAAAAACATAAATCATTAAAAATATTAAATGTTAAATAAATGACAAATATTTTTAAAATAAAATTTCTTATACAAATGATAAATATTTTAATAAATAAAAATTCTTATATATTGACAGTAAGTTAATTTAATTTTACTTGTAAGCATTATCAGCACTAGTGTAACAAATTTAAATAATTTGATGGCTAAAAGTATGATATTAAAATGATATAAATTAATTTATTCGTAAAAAATAAATTTATTTACTGTTGTTAGTAAAATTTAAAACTTCAATAACGCAAATAGATACATTGATAATTTTTAAAAAATGCATAAAAATGATGAACTTGTTTTTCTAATTTCTTCTCTAAGAAATTTTTCATTAAAGTAATCTTCGGAGCATTAAGCAATTGACAAACTAATGCATGCTTTAGAATGATTTGTAAACAAAACAATAAAAAGTGTTCTGAAAAAAAATTTTTTTTTACATATTTTTAAAGTGAGAAACAGAACGCAATATTTAGAGAAACTATTGAGTAAATATCAGATAGATAATTTTCTAATATCAGATTTCTAATCATTTTCTAATTATAGCGTTGAACTTTTGTTATTGTATAAAATTATCTTTTGTAAATGTAAACATTCATTTTAGTATAATTAATATTGAAAATTGCACGCAGAAATTTCCTATGCTAACATTAGAGAACGTAAAGAGCTTGAAACACGTTTTTTATACACAATTTTACGGGCAATCAAAGACTTTACAATTAAATAACAACACAATTCATTTTTCCTGCACTACACCACGTTGCCACGTTCTTCAATTTGTATACGTTACTTAGCAAAATTACGCCGTGAAAACTGGTTTCACTGCATGAGCACTTAACTTGCGGTGAAGGGACATTTACAGAACAACATAAAAACCAACGAATGCGTTGTAAAAATTCTAAGTACGTTGGAATCGGACTGAAAATGCTTTATTTTTCAAATAAATTATAATAGTCATGGATGTTATTATGTATAAATTTAAAGCTAAGAAAAAGAAGTCAAAATATTACTCTAGCATAATTGATAAAAATTTGAGTGCAACTATGCATTTCATATAAATTCGGTCATTTATACTACATAAGCCATATCAAAAAAGTGTAATCTCAAAATAATAACAATAATAATAAAACATAACTGAAGTTATTATTGACTTATAGCTGATTTTTAAATGATATTTACTGATTTATAACTGTATTTACTGATACTTAGTTACTAATTCTAGAAGAATGTTCCTTGGGAAAAATTCATCAAGTATTTTTTGCAACGCAAAACTTTAGTTGAACAAGTATTATCTTGAACAAACGTCCTACTTCAATAATATGCTTAGATCTGATATTAGGACACAATGAATATTTTATTTTTTCTCCTTAAAAAACTGCTCAGTTCGAGATTTTGCAGCTTAATAACAATACATAATTCAAAGGGCACATTGAACATCTTAATTAATACTTTGTTAAATTTTTGTAATTATTTATTTTATGTATTCTTTTATTTATCTATTTATTATTATTATTTGCAAGTTTTTTAATACAGAATTATTTTTCGAGATAATCTTCATTAGACGCAAAATTTCATTAAAATATGCAAATATATAACTACGACATTTCGCTCAATAAGAAAACACCACGAAATCTTTTCCGAACTGTTTGTTATTATACGCGAATAATTTGAAAATTTTATTAATTTTTTGCACCCTAAAATTTTTGTAGGGCAAGTATTTAGTACGTTACGAACAGAACAAGATAAAACTTGATGAAATGTCAGATTACATAAAATATTTTTGTATTGTCTGATTCTGTCATTTTATATTGTTATAATCTACGGCTGCCTACAAAAAATCTTTCGCTTATTTTGGTTTATTTTATTTAATTATTTGTTTAATTACTAGTTTGTATTTTTGGTACAAAAGTTTTATCGGACCGCTGTCCTCTCAATGAATAGAGATAAAACTTTATTAAAATCGGTATTATATATTAGAATAATCAAATAAAGATTATTATTATTTCCTTAATTTGCTCGATTATGGCTATATGTCTTAAAGCGCATGCTAGTTGTTTTTATTTCATAGATTTCGTATGAATATATTCAATAAAATTTTCAAAACAATTTAAAAATTAATATACTGTTTCTGTAGGTCTACTTTAAAGTCTTTCTTTTCTTTCTTTGATGTAAATATCAACAAAAAAAAATGTAAAAGAAAATATATGCTGCTGCAACAAAATCATCCTATCACATTCATGGATATAATAACTGGACTTTATGACCAGTTTATCATTCCAAACCACACCATATTTTTTTTTTATATACAACGACAAAAACAAAGAAACTAAAATGTCTCCAAAAGTTTCTTTGTTTATGAAGAAGTTAAAAATTTCCTCAGCTCCTCCAACCCACAAGAGTGCTTTTCAGCCAGGAACATAATATGTTACTGACAGCACCAGGAGTGTGTCCTTTATGGAGGCCTACCTTTTAATGCACCATTACCTGCGAAGCCTACTTAGGCCTTAAGGCATTAAGTTTTTATAGTGATTTTATAAATTGTTCTTTCATCGTTCTATTTTCCGTCCTTTCCAAGAAAACGGTACTTTTCCCTGGCGACTCCATTTCGCCCACCCCTTTTTATATAGCTGTATATCTTTTAATGCTGGGTCTCTCTGGAGTTATAGTTTAGTGCGCAGGCTTTACGGGCCTCTAAAGCTTTATGTCGAAGTTTGTTTTATAGAGGATGGATATAGCAGGGGATGTTGTTATGCTTCAAAGAAATTAATGGAAAATTTAGAAATAGGGGACGAAACAATCTTCAAGTATGTTGTATTCTCACAAAGTGATTTTAAAGCAGGAATTTTGTTAGCCGTGCAGTAAAGTTCACCACATATTTTTATGATTTAGACAGAATTGGTAATGAAATCGAAATATCTTTTAGGAAATGAATTGGAGTGTCTACACATTCGAACGGTGTGAGTGGAGTTGAAAAATGCATGAATGAGTCGTAATACTTATTTTTAAAGAAGTTTTGGACGATGCACTCTGAACCAATGAAACTGAATACCAATAAACAGTAACAGAATTGCCAATAACTGAAGAGCTGATTGGATGGAGACTCTAAGGGGAATTTCAGTGAATTTGAATAAATTGGATTCTAATTTTATACATTGACAGTTGGTAATAAACACTCAATAATTTATTTTCTATTGTCTAAAGACTATTTCTTTCCCGCATAAAAATTTATTTCTCGTCCTCAAGCGTTTAGTTGGTGAAGTCTGTAAATTTCCAACACTCTTTTAATTGATTGATTTGTTTATTTACGTCACACTGGAGCTGCACAATGGGCTATTGGCGACGGTCTGGGAAACATCCCTGAGGATGATCCTAAGACATGCCATCACAATTTTGATCCTCTGCAGAGGGGATGGCACCCCCACTTCGGTAGCCCGACGACCTGCATGCGAAGTCGAGCACTTTACAAAAGAACAGTTTAACGAGGACCAATACCGCACACCCTCTGTCCCTACGCAGACTGTTCCAAGTAGTCACCCACCAGCACTCTGACCGCAGTCAGTGATGCTTGACTTCGGTGTTCTTCTGTGAACCGTGTCTTAACGATCAGTCCACTGCGGGACAACACTCATTTAAACTGTTCAGGTTATTAGCGTTCGTATTTCTGGCATTTTGGTTGGCTGCCAAAATACAGGATTTCTAAGATTATTCGTAACTTGTTTGTTACAAACTTCCAACCTTCCACCACTCTGAAAATGTTCAAAATTGACACTTCATACCTATGCTCACTAAGATCTCGGAAATTAAATGACTTGGCAAAGGTAGGTGTTTTATTTATGTCGCACTAGAGATGCACATTAAGCTATCGACGACGTTCTGGGAAACATCCCTGATGATGATAAAAAGAGATGTCATCACAATTTTGATCCTCTGCAGAATGGATCTCTGCTTAGGTAGCCCGACGAACTGCGAGCGAAGTCAAGCACTTTAAGGTAAAACAGTTTAAAGAGGACCGATACCATACGCAGGCTGATCAAAGTGATCACCTACCCGCTTACTGATCAGTTATGCTTGACTTTGGTGTTCTACTGGGAACTGTATCTTTACAATCAGTTCTCTGCGGTACATGACTTGGCACAAAAAAAGTCTATTTTGTAAGTTTGATAATTGTAAAACTAAAATAATATGAATGAATTGATAATGGTAACGGTACAGTAAAACTAAAATAAGACATTTTACTTGAAAAAACCCCTGTTTTTCTACAGTAAAGCTTTCAACGCAGCCTTTTAAATATTCTGTTAAGTTGTGAAACTAAATTCTCTTACAACACTAGGATTCAGAGCTCAAAAAAATATTTATTTAAACTTTTTCCTGTAATAAAAAGCCACCTTTCATAATTTATCGAAAGGTGGAGTATGTATCTTTATAAGCACCTGCGATGCCATTCTGAAAGACTGAGGTTCGATCCTTAGTGGTGGCTTGAAGCCCATCCAGCTTCTGATCGATGGGTACCAGATTGTCTGGGAAGTAGAGGTGCCATCGTGTGCTATGCTGAGCACATTACCACGAAATTGTGCTGATTTAACTTGTTTGACCCCCTTGGCCCTGCGGAATGCTTTGTTTGTTTTTTTCGGGGAGGAGGATGTAAACAAAACAATTTTAATGCAACAAATATGGCCACATTTTAATTGGATTATTATAATTTATGGAAGCTCATAATGAGGGGAGGGGTAATCATATAATGAGGAATGGCTATGTTTTGAATTATTACGTAATAATCCAAATACCTTTTACTGGGAAAATCTTTTTTATGTAGAGGAAATTTTCTTCACATTTAAAGAGATTGAGAAAAAATCGTGATAAATCTAAATTTTTCTCCTGAAGTAAACAATTTTTACATCCAATCGTTCCTTAGTATATTTTCTAGGTAGATACCTCTAGTTAATAACACAATACGCAGAAAACAGAAGCAACTGAAAATAGTGGGGTTTTTTTATACCAAAAATGCTCTTAAAAGACACTTTCCTAAACAGTTGGGATATATAGCTTACAATTGGGAAATATTGCTCCAATTTTAGAACAAATCATCCAATTAGAAGCAAAAAAAATTTTGAAAAATATTTTGCAAAATGGAATGGAAAAACAATTGAATAGAAATTAAAAAAAAAAAACTTCGTTCCATTTTTCCTTTTATCTTATGTTATATTTGAACCAAGAGATAAAATGCCACAGGAAAATTTTTAAAAAAAAGAAAGGTCAAATTTCTGAAAACTAAATTGTAAGACATTCAAAGAAAACCACAGCTATGTAGAGTAAATGTTTTCAGGTATGTGTGAACAAAACAAATTAAAATTATTGATTTATTAACAAACCTCATTGCAGCATCGACTTACAATGCTTAAGCAAACAAGTAAGGCTGATTAATTTCAGTGATACAACTAAGCTTTACACATGGTTTCTGTAATCACATATCGGGAATTGGAACTTTGTATAATCGTGCCTTTTAAGCATTAGTGACAACCGACGATTGATGAACAAGGGGGTTGCTTAGGCTTAAACAAGCATTAGGGATAATCTCTCCGAATAGTAGTTTACTCGTAGTCTCCGTGTTTGTATATGTACTACCTCGTGGGACAAATCGAAACATCATCATGCATGACAGCGCAAATCGATACGGGACAAACGAAAATCGATAGAAGGAGGTAAATGCGAGACAGTTGTTACCAAATGCTAATATGGAAGAAAGGAAATGTTACCAATTAACGAATATTAATGAGTTGTGCTTTGATGGTAAATGAGAGTCAAAAATGCTGAACAATAATGAAGAGTAATTAATTCAATAAAAAATGTTACCAATTAATGAAAAATTATGAGTTATCTATTGACAGTAATTGAGAGCTAAATAATACTGAACAAGAATAAAAAAGTAATAAAGGTGCTCTTTTATTAAAAATTTAATTTACAAAATGTTACCAAATGAAAAATTATGAATTAATCATAAGAAGGTTGAAATTGAGGTCCAAAAATACTGAATAAGACTGAAATTGAAAAAGTAATATAAAAATGCACCTTTTAAAAAAAATGAAACAACGCACAATTAAATCATTATGAAATACTAAGCAATTTGCAGAAATGTGTATAATATTAGAATAATATGCTCATTTCTAATGTAAGGGTATATTAGTTATGCAAGAGGTATATTAAAAAATTCATATATGTTACGTCTTTTTATGTGTAAATTACATCATGTATATTTTAATGTATATCGATTATGTAAGTTTACGGGTACACGGTATAGTTTCATGCAACATTTATTAGTTTTGAAAATCGGTCTACGCAAGTCGAAATTTCTAGAAACCAAGACAAATTTTTAGGAGCCTGCATGCTATGGAATTTAATATTACCTAAACCCGACTATGATTGGAAGTATAGTATGCAGTTTTAATACACAGACAATTATAATATCTTAAATATATGAAAAATTTCAAAACATTTTTTAGAATTGCCAATTTGGAGAGATTTTTCCACCTAGATAAAAACCATTTAGTTCAATAAATAATTCCCAATTTTTGTAATTAGCCAGGCAATGCAGCGTTGGAATTACTTTCCAAATATTAAAACTTATGTCACAAAAGTCTTCGCATTTTTACCAAACTGAAGCATTACTTCATATTAAAATTTTGCGCCATGTTTTTTTTTTCTTCTTTTATTTTAACATATATATACGTCGTTAAGCAGCCGACCCAATTTTAGGTTTACGACTACCAATGTTCAACTCCGTAACCTTGTAATTTTGAACCAATCCAGAAGACAAGGAAACTTCTGAATCAGTACCCCCAGAGGAATTGACTTGTTATGGGAACTTGGCGGACTTTGCAACTCGACAGATTTAACGTGCCTCAGTCACCATTTACTGCATGGGGAATCTTCGGCCGGCGGGGATCAAACCCACGAACTCTTGAACATGGGCCCAGTGCCCTACCAACCAGGCTATCCCAGCCTAAAGTAAACCTCTTTGCGCCATGTTTATGATTAGCATAGAAAGAGTGAATTAAAAATAGGCAAACCTAACAGTTATGCGTGATCGTTACATTTTTATAATTAACATAGAAGACGCTGACTAAAATTGGCATAAGTTTACCTAACAGTTGAGAGTTGCTGTCACAAACTCACAACAGTTATAAAAGAAAAAGCATGTTATTCTCTAAAAATTATTATTTCATGTTAAGACAGAACCCTCGAAAAACAGCCTTAAAGGTTATTTAGTGTAGTAAGAAATTTCACTTTCCTTAAAAATGGTGCACTTCCGTTACAAAAATTCTTTTCTTTCTTCTTTAATTATGTGTCTGAGAACAAAATAAATTACTTTACAATACGTTTTCAGTGTCCCTGAAAGTAAGACATTTATTTAAACCACTTGAGCGTGACTCACGAGAGTTTACAACTTACAACCAAACGATTCTTCTAGAACTCTAGCGTGATTTAATTTCCATTGCTCTTGTATAATAGTTTTCTTTAGAATAAATAAAAAAATTATAAATTCTTTTGTATTTATGCTAAAAAAGCATACATTAATTAATCGTCTAAGCTTTTTATTACTACTTCTGACAACCTCATTATAATTTTGCTTGTAGTAAAAGTGAACTCAATCTTCTGGAATGTGGTGCAACTTAAAAACTTTTGAATTTCTCCTTTAGATACCTGCATTGGATTGGTAAAAAATAACAGCTTAAGAGTAATTACGCATAACTCATAAGTGTAATGAGCAAGAAAAGAATACAAATAATACATACGATATAGCATAGGAGTATTGGAACATGACCTAAGAAAAAAACATTTACAGTCAAACGATTCATATAAAACTCAAGCGGGATTACAGTAATAATCGTTTTCTTCAGAATCGATCAAAAAAAACTCTAAAATTAAATTGTTACTTTTGTAATTATGCTTAAAAGCATATAATAATTAATCCAGTAATCCTTTTTATAAAAACTGTTGTTAACATCAATATAATTTTGCTTGTAATAAAACTAAACGCCATCTTCTGGAATGTGGTGCAACATAAAAATCTTAGAATGTCTCTTTTAGATATCTGCATAGAAAAAGTAAAAAAGAACATCTTAATATGAACTACGCATAACACATAAGTATAACATACAAGAAAAGTGTAAGAATAATGCATAAGAGATAGCGTAGGAGTATTATTAGAACAAGACATAAGAAAAACAAATTTACAGCCAAACAATTCATCTAAAACTCAAGCGGGATTACATTAATAATCGTTTTCTCATAATCAATCGTTTTCACTTAAATTGTTTTTTGTAATCGTTTTCCTCAGAAAGGTTCTAAAATCAATTGTTATTTTTGTAATTATGTTAAAAAAGCATATAATAATTAATTCACTAATCCTTTTTATAACAACTGTTGTTAACCTCATTATAATTTTGCTTGTAATAAAACTAAACGCAATCTTCTGGAATGTGGTGCAACATAAAAACCTCTGAATGGCTTTTTTAGATATCTGTATTGAGTTAGTAGAACATAACATCTTAATCCCCACCTCAAATAACGACTAATAAAATTATATTTCCGCCTTCCCACGCTCTCACTAAGCACCCTGTTGTTAAAATTGCGTTCTAAACACATTCGCAGAACGTTAAAATTAGCAAGAACATCTTTAGAAAGATTGACACTAATGCATTCTTCTTACTCTTGAGCAGAGCTCTGAAATGCTGAATTATATATTTAAGTAGCCATTTTCGGTCACACGAGTCTACTTGTAATAAACATCCGCCGCAAATAAAAAAAAAGTTATTAAGTTTAAATTAAAAGCAAAAATTTAACTGAACAAAATAAATGAAGTAGTGTAATACTTCGATATAGTGTGAAGTACTGATATTTTTTTAACATGGTGAAAACGATATTTTAGAATTATGTCACACGATATAATATGCATACGCTTTATAATCCTTCGGTATTGATGTTTTGTCAACTAATAACGTGCGTGCTAACGTTAATTTTATTTAATTAAATTGTAATTGAACAAATTTTGCAGTTCTAACAAAAAAATTTATTTAATAAAAATCAACTTAAATAATTATAGCTTATGCATTCTTTTTCTCCTACTCGTCAAAAATCAGTAAATTGCAGCCCTTTAGATGTTTATGTAACATTTGATAAACCCCATTTTTGATAAACCTCAACATTTTAAATTTGTTGTCGACTTGATGTATAATGAATTATAAAGTAATAGTCGGTCAACTATTAAAAACGACCATCTATTTCTTTTTTCTTTTGAAAAATCTTGAAATTAATGTTTTTCTAAAAAATTCTGCTGGTATGCGTGGTGTAGTTTTACACAGAAACCCATCCAAAACGATGCTTCTCAAATTTTCTCCAAAGAAAAAATAATACTTATAATAATTTAAATTTGTAATCCGTAATTCGATAAACTAAAAATGTAAAAAAAAACAGAATATTAATTAAAATTTGTTCTACTCTCTCAACTAATTCTCATTTAAATAGTGTAACTAGTTCAGTGACGTTAAATCACACAGAAGTAAATAGAAGCACGATAAAGCTTACAAAATTAACTGCTATTGAATATTTTGATGATCCAAACACATGGTTGGAAGCCAGTTCGAAAATTCAATTAATAAAAGTTACTATTTTTCAGACATTGAAAAGCTTATTTATCTTATAAATTTTGTTGGATAAACAGCTTTAAAGGTAGTTTTTTATTTTATATTTTATAACCGTTGTTGAACAGCCGACTACTAATGTTCAATTCCGTAGCCTTGTAATTTTGAACCCAATCCAGAAGACAAGGGAACTCCTGGTTCAAGTAGTCAGTGAAATTTGCCTTCGTTGAGAACTTCTTGATGGAATTAACCCGCATTTGCGTTACATGGAGAGGAAGACCACGAGGACCTCCCACGGTTAGGCTAACGGCAAAGGGACTCTAACCCATGATCCATCTACCGCTGAGGATGTTTCACGTTAGCACTGTGGTCGGTGCAAGCCGGATGCGGATTCGTATAGACCATCCATACCCAGTTCACCTCATTGGAAGGCGAACGCTCTATCTCCTGAGCCATCACAGCTCTCAAAGGTAGTTTCGGGATTTTCTTTGACGGGTGATAATAATAAAACTACCCTTAACTAGTTGAAAGATTGGTTTGGATGGAAAAAACTTATTTATAATGCCCATTCAGGCTTATTATTCAATACCGTGCTTATAAAGAATAACTTAAATATTTTTGGATAGAGAAAAATATTTGATCGAGTAGAAATTGAATTAAAAAATAAAAAGTTTACAATCGTTGGAAATAGATTACGCATCGTACGGGAATCTTTTAACATCGATTATTTCGAAGATTCTTTCTTCTGAATTAAAAAAGAAAAGAGGGATATAATTGGAAATTGAAGCCCATCTAAAATTTTTAAGCGGAAAAATTAACAGTAGCTAAAAAAAAAACACCCCCATGACAGATATTAAATGTCCTAATACTCAAAAAGAAGATAAAAATGAAGTCAAGGCTACGACCATTGAAAGAAATATCATCGGCTCATAGATTATGCGCAACCACTAAGTTAATTAATAATAGTGTATGTAAGTGACCATGACCCCCGAGAGATGCGATTCTTAAACAGTAGAAGAAGTAAAAAACAATTTTAATTAAACAGAGGCTAGCTGCTTCCTTTGTTTGAAACCAAATCTTTAAATAAATTATTATTACAGTAAGAAGAATTGTTGTTATATTAGCTGGCCACATTCAAAAACGATTTGCTTTAAATTAGAAGAAAATAAACAATCAAAAGTTATAAACAATGGAGAAAACCCAAGGGAAAATTCAGAAATCGTTACTGCAATTTTTTCTCGTGAGAATAAATTAAATTGTAAACAGAATTCGAATTTTATTTATTTACAAAGTTGCACTGTCATCGAGGAAAATAAAAACAAACAAGACAGTTTAATTCAACGAACTTTCATAACAAATAAATTGGTAAAAAGTTTAAATTTGCCATTAATTAAGAAGGAAAGATTATTATTTAATTCTTTTGGACCAGAACATTCCCAAACCAGCTTGTTTAATATAGTACGTTCGTGATTTACGAATTTTTAAAAACAAGTCAACTCACGGATGATTTTCACAGCGAAACTAATGATGGATTATTTTTAATCGAATTGGATTATTATTTTGATACAGTGACTGGCCGAATTTATAGATTTGACGAGAGATTAGAAGCAGAGACAATCTTCGGATGTTGTATTTATGGGCACATAAGTAAAATAAGCAATCTACGTCAGTAGATTGAATTATGAACGTAGTTGTTAACCATGGCAATGAAAGTTTAATGCGAAAATTTTTTGCCCTTGACTCAATTGGTATTTTGCCCGATGCTCCAGCTACTAAACGGAGAAGAAACAAAAGTTCAAGAGTTTGAGTCTTCCATTACATTTGATAAAAGCTATAAAATAAAATTTTCCAATGAATTAGTACTAATAGACAATTTAAAATCCAATAATTACGGTATCGACTTTAAGGTACTTCAACATCTTGTAAACAAATCTAACAAGGACCCTTATTTACATAAGGAATACAAAAAAAAACATAGAATCATACCTTTTAGAGGGTTTTATTGAAGAAATTTCGGAACTATATTTTATCTTTCCCACAGGGCGGTTGTTAAAGAATATAGATTGAGTACAAAACTCCGCGTTGTCTTCGATGGATGTCGCTCCCGGCTGAATCTTGTTCTTTAAGGATTATCTACACGCTGGTCCTAAATTAATAATAATTTTGATATTCTTGTAAACTTTAGGAACAAGAAGACAGCGTTAGTTGCTAACCTGAAACAAGCATTTCTTAGCATGAGAATCGTGGATGAAACTTGAGATGCGACAAGATTTCCTTGGACGAAGACTCATTTTGATAAAGATAAGCTTGAAATATTTAGATTTACACGAGTTTTAGTTGAACTCGCTTCTAGTCCATTTATTGTTGCAGTAGCTGTAAATTTTCATTTGAAAAAGTAACAACAAACTTTTCCATAAACAATAAAAATTTGTAGAGAATCGTTATATGTGGACGATGTGATAGGAGGCGAGGATGATGTAGAAAAAGCTTTTAGTTTCAGACATGAAGCTTTTACGATGCAGGCATGCAATTTACAAAATAGAATTCGAATTCAAAATCTCTTTTAGACTTATAGGAAACTAATGATATTTAAACAGATCACACGAGACTTATTACTTAAAATAAGGTGGAATAGTGACACAGATATTTGTATAAATAAAATTTCTGAATCACCTCCTTTTTCAGAAATCGGTTTTATAATGGTCGTTGAACAGCCGACCCAATTTTTGGGTTTACGACTATTAATGTTCAACTACTTAGCCTTGTCATTTTGAACCCAATCCAGAAGACAAAGGAACTCCTGAATCATGGAAGAAATTTGCCTTGGTGGAGGGCTTTTTCATGGAACTAACCCACATTTGCGTTACATGGAGAGGAAGACCACGAGAATCTCCCAGGGTTAACCTAACGGCAAAGGGACTCTAACCCACGATCCGTCTACCAATGAGGATATTTCACGTCAGCACTGTGATCGGTGCAAACCGGAATACATACAAATCTGAACCACCTCTTTTTAAAATCCATTTAATATTCACTTTGATTGTAATTAAGCAGTGTCGTAAGAATGCTTGTGGCGAAAGCCATTAGCTGCATTTCTTTGTTGTTTTGTCCTGGGCTTTGTCTAGTCATTTTCGGTATATTTATAGTAAGTTAATCGCGATGCATCGATCTGCTTTAGTCATAAACTGGCTAAACTTCCTTATTTGAATTTTTTGTGGTCAAATATGGCTGAAAGGTGTCTTTCTCATTGTTTATCCACTTCGTAAACGAGAAAAAAAAGAACTTATGGGCAACACTTTCCAAGAAAAGGATGGAAAGAAAGAAGAAAAAAAAGAATTTTCTCTCTTTTCCAATACTTACAAAGATCAATTATTCAGTTTCACGTTCCAGTAGCTTTAGTACTCTACCATAAAACCTTTTTATGGCCCTCTTCAGAGTTTCGTGACTTCTGGAAAGAGGGGTGGAGGAAGGGGGGATTCATCAGTGTATGCAATGCATGTGCATATATGCGATCTCGACTCTAAATTCAGAAAAGTGCCACATCTCGCATTGCTACACGGGGATGGTTGTAGCAGATGGTTTCATCCACACCTATGCCTGTACAAAAATGAAGCTAAAATGTAATGGCAACGTAAAAGACTTGGCGGTCTTTTTTTTAGCTTGTCAGACTTCCGAAATAAATAAAAATTAAGCATTGAAAACAAATTTTCAATTTTAAATTCAGAAAAGTACCGTAACTTATATTGCTATACACAGATGTTGGTAGAAAGATTGTTTCATTCGTACCTATGATTTTACAAAGTGGGTTCCATCATTTCTTAACGTAGTGAATCCATGAACTATAAATGGATATTAAGAATTTGAGAAGTCGATGCTTAGATCTCGATTCTAATGCCAGAAACGTGCCACAACATGTATTGCTATGCACGGATCGTTATAGCGGTGGGTATAATTTGCACCTATGTTAATGCAAAAAGAGTCAAATTGAACTGCAACGTAAAATACTTAGCGTTTTCATGTCTCTTTTTAGCGGGGTGAACTTTAAATATAAAAATAAACTTTAAATATTAGAAACAGTAATGATATATAGATTCTAAATTCAAGAAAGTGCCGTAACTTACATTGCTATATACTGATGTTGATTTTCGAATCTTCTGTACCAATGCTCTCTTACAAAATTAAAGTTAAATATAATTGCGAAGTCAACTTAAACACTAGTTAGTTCATTCTTCTTTTTAACATGGCTGACGAACGAAATAGAAGCAAATTTTTGAGAATGCCGATCGAACTATGCAGGGGTCAGTGTGAACTGGCCTTATATCAGAAAGGTTTGAAGTTCGAATCCCGGTCAAGTCATGGGTGTTCTTTCATTCTCTGTACTATCTATCCTTACTAGTAGGCCCACCAAATATAGTGCCCCTGAAAGAGTGGCCTATAAACCTGCCCTAATACGCCTGAATTGACGAAACAAAAAGTGGGCATTGGAGAGAAAAAATTGAGAATTGGATACAAACCTAAATATCTAGATCTCGATTCTAAATTCATGACCTATCCATGGATGGTTGTAGTAAATGTATTCCTCCGCACCAATCTTACTGACTCACTAAAATAAAAATAAACGTCAAGTATTGGACACAGAATTACAATTTGTTATTTTTTTAACAGAATAAGGTTAGCTTCCAGAAATCAGGAGCATTTTCTTGGAATAACATTTCCAAACAAATCTAGGAGAGGAAAAAAAAACATTCTCTTTATCTTCATCAGATGTGGGTTGAAATAATGACGACATGGCGACTTTCTCCGGTATAAATTGGTGGCATAATAGACGAGATAGCAATCTCGTGTCGTTCCATGGGGCTATATTCTGAGCAATTCTTTTATTTCGTTGGCCATTTTTCCTTCTGTCCGAATTCAGCTCTTTAATCATGATTAACGTTGATAGAAGAGAACGGGAGTATAAATAACATAGTCCCACGCGCTTTTGTTTCAGGAATCCAATGCATAAAGGGTTCGGGGCAGTTTAGAGATGAGCAATATTTTTATCGAAGGAGACACGTAAAAACCAAATTTTTCTTAATATTTTTTCCGAATAGGTATATATTGGATTTATAAATCTGATATGTAAAGAAACATGGTGTGTCTAATCGCAGAATTAATAAAAAGAGAAAGGTTTTTACAGATCAGCAAATGGATTTGTTAAACATCAGTTTGGAACTGGAATTCTAGAATTAATTATCAAGTCTTGGAACTGGTATACTAGAATTAATTATCCAGTCTGGACTGGGATACTAGAATTAATTATCAAGTCTTGGAACTGGTATACTAGAATTAACTATCCAGTCTGGAACTGGAATACTAGAATTAATTTTTCCAGTCTGGAACTGGAATATTAGAATTTATTTTTCCACCTATATGAAAATAATCATATTATCAAAATAAACAAATAATTATTATTTTTTGCAATTTTTTTATGAGACCAGATAAAGCAGTGTTGGGGTCACTTTTAAAATATTCAAAAATCAGAACACAAGAGCTCTTCAATTTTTTTAGAACTGTGTTTCCTAGAAATTTACTTTATAGTGACGTTTTGCTCCATTTTCGTAATTAGCATAGAGGGCGTTGGCTAAACTTGATCTAACAGCCATGAATAACTGTTACCAACTCACAGCAGTTACGAAAAATTAACAATTATTCTAAAAAAATAACGTTACTTCATGTGACGACACAATTTCCGAAAAACAGCCTTAACTGTTGGTGCGAGAGCAACTGTTCTGTAACAAACGGGAAGCTCTTAAAAGGGGAGATATCCTGAAAAAGAACAAAAAAAAATATTAATAAAAATAAAAACAGGAACCTGACGACTGGAAACAGTTTTGTGTTATTAGTACTTTTCCCTTTATTGGTGATAAGAATCCGAAGTACCATAAAAATTTAATGGTTTTTGTTTCTCTCCCCTTCGATTTTTTTTTCCTTTAACTTTTGAATTCTTTTTGAGGCCACCCTTTTTATTCCAGCGTAACACCCTTCTAGAAGTATTTATTTATTTTTTTATTTAATATTCTAAACATGTTTTTTTTTCTTTCTGCTTCTAATCTCTTCCAACATTCTTCCTTTTTCATATTCAAAAGAAGAACGTAATTTTCGGAGACAGAAAAAGAAAACAGGAAATATTTTAAATCTGTTTAAGAGGCGGAACCCCCAGCTACTCAGTTCGGGAAAAATGTTTCAATGTGAATTTTTATTTTGGCATCAGAAAGGGGTGAATCTCTATGAAAAGGTATTTAGATAAGAATTTTTATCGCTGTGTTTTCTATGATGTCAAAATTTTTTTTTAAACTTTAAAAAAATAAAGAAAGGTGATAAAAATGTTTTTCTAAAAGCTGATAGCTCTGCATAAAAATGGCAATAATGACTTAGACTTGTTTCAGTATAAAGGTTGACTCACAGAAGAAGAAAAAAGATAGAGAATAAATTCGGTCGGAAAAACTGTTATTTTGTATAGTTAATTTATTTATTGGGAATTTTCGATTGGAAAGGTTCCTCTCGATTTAGTTGCCAGTCAAAATAGAATACATTTCGTCAAAAGCTAATATTAAATTCTTATAAGTAATAATCATATATGGCAACGTTACTTTTAAAAAGTAACGAGTAAAAGTACAAGTATTTTTAAAAAAAGTAACGAGTAAAAAGTAAAAAGTTCTTATTTTAAAAAGTAACGAGTAAAAAGTACAAGTAAAAGTACAAGTACTAAACAAAAAAAGTAACGATTTAAAAGTACATTTCTAGGAAATCGAAAATTCAAAGTGACCTAAAATTTTATTAAATAATATTCTTATGTTCTTCAATGGTTTTGCAAAATTGGTTTTATATATTTAATTATTTTTAATTTTGAAAGTTATTGACATTAATTTATTTTTAAATTCGGAGGAATATTATAATATAATTTTATGATATAATCGTATAATATAATTTTAAAATCAAGTTTAATTTTAATATGAAACTTTTTATGGATTTGCACGAAAAAGAAATTTTATCTATTGATTTTAATTTTTAGTTTATTATCTTTATTTATTTAAATTACCATTGATTTAAAATTGTTTTACTCTATAGAAACGCGTTTTAAAAGCACAAACATAAACAAAGCAAACACGGGGTTTCAGATAGCTTTGTGATCTTTGAGCTAGTAAAAAATAATTGAATGTGCAGTATAAGTTGAAACAGAACAGTCTACAGTTTTATTTGTAACAATGGCTAATGCTGAAGTCATGCGAGAAAATCATTTTCCGAACATTTCTGCCAAACGGAATGATTAAAATTTGTAAACGAATTTTAGTATCAGCGGCTAAATTAATACCTTCGAGTTTTCAAGAGTTAAAATAGTAAAATAGTTTTCAGTAGCACAAATAGTTCCGAAGTTCTTAGAGATTTGACTGGGCGTTGTTTGACAAGGTCGGACATAAACATAATTTTAGGAAAAAATGTACTAGGTAAAAATGTATTTAGTAAAAAATGTATTAAGACAAAAATGTATTAGTGAGATCAAAAAGAAAATTGAAAAACGTAATAACAAAATCCAACAATTTTTGTTTAAAATGTATTAAACAAATGCATAAAACTCGGAAATGAATGAAAATAACTTCTTAATTAATATTTTTATTCATTTTGCAAAATAATTGCATTTTGACAGCATTTTTTTAAATTTTTTTTTAGAAAGCTTACCGAGTTTTAGAAAAAAGTAACGATTTCATTCGACATTTCCGTTACAAATACTTGTACTTTTTCCCAAAAAAAGTAACGAAAGTACAAGTAAAAGTACTAAATTTAAAAAGTAACGAAGTACAAGTAAAAATCCGTACTTTTTACTTGTACCGGCGGTACAAGTAACGAAAGTAAAAGTACTGCCATATATGGTAATAATTAATATGCATAAGTATGCGTGTACAGTCACCTGGCCAAGTTATTAGACGCACTATAAGATTCTATGCAAAATCTTAATTAATCAGGTGATACTCTATACAACTTTCTTGGTTTTATGCGGTTTGCACTTGTTTACGTTCGTGTACTAATTGGTAAATTAGACGATAAATAATATAAATTCGAAGATTGGTTAAATTAGATGATATATTTTATAAATATGGAATAGTTATTACATCTGGTATTATATCAGCATATTATAATAATCAGACCAAATTATTAGGCCCACTGTAGTGTTTGATTAATTGCATGTTTTGCCCGAGTTTATAGGCAATACTTTTTTGTTTAAACATACATGTAATGGGTTTTATTCAGGAGATTTTTTAGATACTTCCTATTTGTATTTATTTTTAACGGATTGGGTTACAATGTTAACCAATTAATACACGAACATAAACAAGTGTAAACCGGTTTCAGTAGCGTAAAAACAATAAAGCTGTAAAATATTACATTATACATTTTAATTAAAAATGATGTTTTTCATCTGAGAGGGGAAAAAATGAGTTTTTGTTATCAAATGTAAGAGACAGCAAAACCAGCCAAAAACTTATTGTATGACAACACAATTTTCGTGTGAAAACGTTTATCTCTTATCAAGTTATTCTGATGATTAAGTTAATCCCTTCACGTGTTATTCTAGTGATAACATTAATGTCTTAACACGTTATGCTAGTGATTAGTGATACCGTTAATTCCTGATCATGTTGTTCTACAGTCATGACATTGATCCTAATCACGTTATGATTGCCTGCAATCAAAAATATCAATTCAATCGAAACAAACATCAAAAACACTATTATTTGCACAATGTCAGCGATTTGCTTCAAAGTTTGAGTGCTTAAAAATACTAAAAAAATATTAATTAGAAAATAGGTCAGAAAGACAAAAAAATAAGTCGTTGATCTGTGTCTACCATTTAAAAAAAAAAAAAAAAGACTGTTAATATAATCAAAATTGAAAAAGAATATTATGTACTCGTGTTACAAAAAGTAACAACTTTTCCGAAACATGATAATTGTTATTCAAAGCTTTAATTTTGTTTTCCTTTAAAAAAGAAAAGGAAAAAAATCGTTTGCTGCATAAAGATTTTAACACATTGATTTCCCCTGACTTTTTTGAGCGGGAACTTTTAATTGTCTTTAAAAAAAATATTATAATTACAAAAAATGACAAGCAAATAAATAAAAAAAGAACTTCGCACAAAGCAAAGCCATTCAATCCTATTTATTAAAAGTAACCGCTCTTTGGGTCACCAGCCTTTGTGTTCAACTTCATTAAAACTCTTTTTTTTTTGTTGACATTAATTCTTTTTTTTTCCTAACTTGCATATTGCCTTACCCGCATAATTAAGTAAAGTAAATTAATACTTCCAGGGGAGGGCAAAATAACAAAAGAAGAAGAAAAAAAACGTCACCACTTTTTAGGGTTAATTAAGATATATTAAATGCAAAACTAGGTCTTCTGACCCCAAACTGTATTTTTTTTTCTTCCATTCCCTCTACCCTTCATCCTTCTGAAAGGAAACAGATTGTATGATCCAGTTTCGGCCATCTTGGAAAATGAAGGTGATTTCGAATGTAAATTCGATGCAAACGACTTTCTCCTCCGCGGAACGCAGTTCTATTACGAACATCAACACTAATTAAAATTTAATTTTGTACTGAAAGATCTCTTCCCCCTTGACGAGGCGGTTAATTAATTCGAAAGGCGCGAAACTTTCCCCAATAGCGTTCCTACGAAAATCGTCTGCTCATAGAAATTTCAAATCTGGCAGCTGAGTTTGAATGAATTTGGGAAATTCGGAATGGTTTCAATTTAATTTTAAAGTTTCTCTTAGCTTCCTTGAAGAACTTCTGTTTCATTTGCAAGTAATCAAAGGATGGTGTGTAACCCATTTATTTTAACGATTGCAAACGGAAAACTCATTTCAGGGTATAAACTTTTACTTTGTTACAAATTGGTTTAAATTGCCTCTTTAAAATGAACTGTTACTTTGTTACAAATTCTTTTTTACTTGATCAGTTTATTTCTTTTATTAAAGAAATAAAATTTCAAAGTGAACATTTTAGCCTAATAATTCTAAATTGGTTTCGGTTCCATTTTATTATCGATTTTGCTTTCATAAATTCTAAAATTATTTATGAAAATTAAAGTTATTTCCTTAGAATTTTCTTGTTATAAATATCAAAATTATTATTCAAAATTCATTATTCACAGTCATACCTCAGTATTTTGATTTAATAATTTTTATTCATTTATTTACTTTTTTTATATATGTTTATGTGAATTTTGCGTAATGTGTATTTTGATTTTTCCAGCATTCGTAGGGATATCGATTTGTCTAAGAGCATATTTTCAAAAATAGCAACAGCTCTCATAACCTTTTTCTTTTTAAAAAACAATTTTACATGCTTTATATTACAGCTACTTTATTGTCATTAATGTTAATAATTTTCTTTCGTGAATCAATTTTATTTTTCATTGCGAAATATTTTCCCATACAAATATGCTTGCTTCATTTTTTTAATACAAATAAATTTGATTATTTAACTATTTATAATATAAAATTTGTTACAGTTTAATTACTTTATCGTCCCCAATGTTCGAACTGATCTTTAAACTTTTTTAACATAACAATTCGTATTATACGAAACTGCGACCATTAAATCACAAGTTATTCAGGTTGTTAAAATATTTTTAATTATTTTTTCTGTCTGTTCCTATTTCTACTTTATATCCATAAAAAATGAAAATATTTTTGCTAAGCTGAGAATAATATTGTAGGGTATTTCTTTTATGGAATAATGACGATCCCTTATAAACGCTTCACAAACTACTGTTCGTTGTATCTTCGTAATGTTTGTCATTTAGTAGGCAAGGAGTAATAAGCTGCATCTAGTTAATGGCCTCCGTGTTCAAATACAGAACACTTACCACGTCGCTGAAACATCTCTAAATGGTGGACAAGTATATGTATTGTGATGGGAAAAGCATCCACTATATCGCTCCCCCTGCTCGCCTAGATTAGTGAATAGTTCGGGGGAATATGCTACTATTGCTAGAATATCTATAGCACGATATCGATTTCTAACACTTTCATAAATAACTCGGCAGCTTTAACTGAATGTTATAAAATGTCCTTAATGATTGCTTTATAATAGTCTTAATATTATAGTGCCCACGGAAGAAAAAAAAAATTTGAAAAAGTTGTGATCGCTTTATTACAATCACTGGTTACCCATTGGTCAAATGATTTTTCTTTCCAGATTGATTCCATTAAACCATTGTTATACGCCACAATGTTTCAAATCATGGATTGAAAAAATTGTCTCATTTGATGTTTGTCGTCGGATTGGTTTTCAAATCCTGCCTCTGTACGTGTTTCAAGACGTCACAAAATTACTTTTCCTTCTTCTTCAGCATTCATATTTATATTGAAATCACCGTCAAGTCAGTAATTATAAGTTAATAATAAAAAGAATATAAAAATACTTTAAATTATTATTATGTAAAGACATTAAAAATGCCAGCTAGTGAAAAGAAAAAGAAAAACAGCAGCGGTCGCCATAGTAACGCATGCAATGACGACGCATGCGCACTGTTTATTATTACTCTAAAACACAGTTGAAAAGTGCGATGACGTCCGAATAAGTTACGCTCGCCATCAAACCCAAAACAACACCCATTTTGCCAATGCGTAAAAAGAAAATCTTAAAGTATTCAGTACAGTTACAAAGTGAAAAGATCTTTTATTTTGCCGGCACAGGAGCCCGAATTTATATTTTTCATATTATAATAACTAAAAAGTAATTATTTCGTCAAACAATGACCTAAAGCAATATTTATAGATCTAAAACCTAAAGGGACATCGGACCTTAAAGTATTAAATAATTTTTGACACTAAAGACTTAATTTTTTCTGTGCCAGCTATTCATAAATGTATGCATAAGATATCTAACAAATCAATTTTATTTAGTCTCCGATTTGCAAGGTGTTTTTTTTTAAAATATTTTTTCTGAACCATTTCTTGAAGCCGTAATATAAATAACATTTTATTTTATTTTATAGCCTGCGGGAACAGTCGAGCCATTTTTTTGGGTTTAAGATTATTAATGGTTAGAATCAAATTCTTCAGGGTTGAGTTCAAAATATCAAGCCTTGAATTTTAACACAACTACAGAAGACAAGGAAACTCTGGTATCAAGCATCGGATCAAACTAGTATGCGTGGAGAAACTTTTGGTGAAACTAATCAGAATTTGCGTTTTGTGGCGCAGAAAACCACGAAAACCTCAGTGTCTTGCTGTCGAGCTATCCGATTCCAACCCATAATCAACCTACCGCTGACATTTTTCTACGTCAGCACTATGATTGATGTTAGCCGGTGGTAGAGTTCGAATCCAGGTCACTTCACTGAGAGGCGAGTGCTCTATCTCTTGAGCAACCGCAACTCGTACAAGTGAGTGATTGCCATATTTAAAAGGAAGTTACCTAAATTGCACTATTATAAAAAATGAAACTTAATAAATTAAAAAAAACAGTAGACATTTATCGTACATGTGTAGATAAGAAAATTTGCCCTTCAGATTGAGAAGAAGAATTTACTAAATCTAAAAGTAGCTCAAATATCCTACTAGAACAATTTTAAAGACAAAATGAAAAAACAGATACCGATTTTATCTCGTAAAATTTTATCTTTGATTTTTCTTTAACTCTTATAAAAATAAAAAAAATCACGTGTGTTTAAATCATAATATTCTCGAACAACTTATTTTTATCCTCTGTTAACTTATCCTTATTTATACGATGTAAACAACTTTTTTCTCTGATTAGTAATCAATAACAGCTGAAATGAAAGATATTATGCATGTATGTGTATATAAGATCTAATGTTTTAATCTATCTATCTACCTATCTATCATGCGTTTGTTTTGTTTATAGTTACGGTGCATCTATAAGAAAAGTAATTTAAAATCGAAAGTAATTGGAATAAAAAGTAATAAGTTGTGCACTATTAATGGAAAAAATAGCACTAATTCGGTTAGGAGAAAGATAAAAAATCGCTGTACATATTATTGGCGAAAATTATGCTTGGTTAATTCTGGTAATAGGTACTAATTGAAATAAAGCTATAGGGGAGTGAGTCCATAAATCCAAAGACTTTTTTTCTTTCTTTAAAGGAGACTTAAAAAAAAGATAGGAAACTTGTTTTAGAAATAGAAGTGAAACAAATAATAAATTGACTATAAATAATGCTGAAATTCTGGATACAAATCTTTTTGGATTTTCTTTTCCGAAGGTTCTGGATAAAATGTTTGAGAGGTTTTCCAACAACCCCTCATCTGAAGTAAGGCTCTCAACACAAATGTCACAATGAGGATAACTAAAATAACGGACAACATTCCGTCGCTGTTAGCGAATATTCAGACAAACCCCTCCCCTCCTTACAGCACACTACGGACTAAATGGTAGACGTGACTTAATTGACTCTCTTCCTATCATAACGCTTAAGCACAATAAAGACAAGAAAACTGTCCATAAAGGGTTGAGAAAGATGAAAAATGACTGCAAAATGGGGGGACTCTTCAATCCATTACACGTTTGTCTCCTGCTGGAGGATGAGGTCTAAGCGTTGCGCAAAGGTACAATCATATTGTTCATCATTTTCTGGGAAATTAAATTTTCTACGCTTGAAGGCTTGAAATATTAATTGAAAGGAAAGCTAATTTCGGATAATACGGGAAGGTATCGATTTTGAAGAATCTTTTTCAAAAAATTTCCGAATTTGTCTTTAATAAAAAGCAGCGTCTTTAAAACGATATTTTAAGAAATTAAATTGCTTTTTTTATTCCTTTTTATGTGTATTAAATTAAATGCCGTAATGCAAAGCCTATAGTTTCCTTAGGTAAGAAATTTTCTTCTTTGGTACTACAATTTCCTTTTCTTAGTTGAAATTTTGTTAAGTATTATGAGTTATATAAAGATAAACCGAAAGCAACGAAACTCATAAACGAAAGTGTTTAGCTTTATATACGATTGAATAAAAACCCTCCTTATTGCATGAAAATTGGTAGTCCCTGACCTAGTTCCTGAACCCTAGGAAAGAGTACTAGTCCTGACCCTATATCCATTCGTAAAAAGATACCTAACCCCTGATTCGTTAAAAGATACCTAGATATTCATTCCATAAATACATCCTAAGATACATTCGTAAAACGATATACCTAGTCACTAGGTTCGTGAAAAGATACCTAATGACCCCTAGTCCCTGACCCCTACATCCATTCATGAAGAGAAGGTTACCAGAGATTGCATAACATGAATAGCTAGAAGTGATATAATAAAATAACATAAGGTGACATTTTTACATCAAACTGTGTTCGATATTTTTTCCAGATAGAAACTTCACGAATTTCTGGGATTTCCAATAGCTTACAGCGCAATTCACTGAAACATATTGGGCTTTGCATGAATACCGTGGTATTTTTTTTTTCTTCTCTTAAAAACGTTGTTATGAATGTTTTGCAAATTTGAATTACCATTGTTGTGCCCTAAGCCCTTCAAATAATACATGGTAGANCCTCCTTATTGCATGAAAATTGGTAGTCCCTGACCTAGTTCCTGAACCCTAGGAAAGAGTACTAGTCCTGACCCTATATCCATTCGTAAAAAGATACCTAACCCCTGATTCGTTAAAAGATACCTAGATATTCATTCCATAAATACATCCTAAGATACATTCGTAAAACGATATACCTAGTCACTAGGTTCGTGAAAAGATACCTAGTGACCCCTATTCCCTGACCCATCCATTCATGAAGAGAAGGTTACCAGAGACTGCATAAAAGAAAAGTAATAGCTAGAAGTGATATAATAAAATAACATAAGGTGGCATTTTTACATCAAACTGTGTTCGATATTTTTTCCAGATAGAAACTTTACAAATTTCCGGGATTTCCAATAGCTTACAGCGCAATTCACTGAAACATATTGGGCTTTGCATGTGTAGAAATACATGTTATTGAACCACCGATAGATGGCGGAGTTTATCATTAGATTGTAACCGTAACTGCAGATATAGATTTTGTAAAAAAGCAAGAACATCTACACTGTAATGTAGTAGTAGTAGCATTGTCTACCATTGTACCGTATTAATCATGTTAACTATTTAAATATATTTTTGCTACTTACCCCTTGGTAATTATTGAGTAGTTTTCCTGTGCCATCAAGAAAACGAGAAAAGGATATATTCACTAATAATAGTAATAAATCTTCGGTGTATTTACCCTATTAGAATTGCTTTAAGTTGAAAAGCGAAAGCATGAATACCGTGGTATTTTTTTTTCTTCTCTCAAAAACGTTGTTATGAATGTTTTGCAAATTTGAATTGCCATTGTTGTGCCCTAAGCCCTTCAAATAATGCATGGTAGAAATAAAATGGGATTTAAACTTTTTAAAAATTAGTTTATTAATAAAACTTTTTTTTTATATATTTACATATCTCTTGACCATTTTCGCCACCACCACGCCTAAGTCAATTCGATATCTTTGACATTTATTTTATCGTAAAGAAATAAACAATATACAAATATAACTTTAAAAGAAAAAAAGGAAATATTCATGTTTGAGCTACTTCCAAATTTATTTTCAGCTTTGCAAAAATGGTCGACGGGATAATACGCAAGTATCACATTATTTTATAGAACATCGTGTCAAGAATGTTTTTCTAGAATTTTTCTGAAGTCAATCGAAGTAAAAAAAATAATAGCCTCGTCCCATTAAAAAAAAAAAACTAACGATTGTTAACAATTAGGTAACTGCTGTCTAAAAACACGTAGAAGACTTTTCTAGAACTCTACTTTTGAAATTGGCAGACGCGATTCTCAAACGCTAAGGAACCAATCCTGTTGGAAGTTAGCAGGCATCTAGACTAAGGTGGCCAGATTTATAAACTATTATTTGAGGACGAATTCCACGATTTAAGGAGACCCATATATGTATGGAAAATATTAATTTATACGTTCAGAAAAGATTTTTTTTTTTAAATTGATAGCTAATGCCAGGTGTAGAAACATCTTCATCAAACGTGATTTCATTACTGAGCAGTTTTCTCTGTTAAGTAAACACACAGACTGCTTTAAAATCTTCTTTGAACAGTATTTACTTTTATAGAACGCTTCAAGTGTTAAAGAATCACTATTATGTTAGTATATTAGCTCTTCGTTGACCAATAATAAAGCTTTACTGAGTTTTGAAATATCAAACAATATTCTGAATTCGAGAACATGTAAAATGAATAAGTACATGATTAAGGGACGTTTACACTGGATACGAATCAATGAAGTTAGAGGACTGTCCTCAAGAGTTGAGGACGTTGGGTGGGCTTAATCTAGACAGAATTAACTAGATAATGAATGAAGGATTTTTTTTTTTAAGTGCAACTTAATTTTACGAGGCAATAGGGTATAAATTTCTCAAAAAGCATAGGTTTTTTTTTTGCGTAAAAGTGTTAAAAATTCAAACTTAATTTTTTTAAAAAAAATCCTTCCTTTAATGCGTAGTCAATTGTGCTAAACTTTAAAAAAATATTCGTTGTGAAGTTGCTGAACACCGTGAGGAAGCTTTTTTTTTTTCTTTTTCTTAATCGTCAGTAACTTCCCAGCTTACTGCAAAATCTTATGAAAATATTTTACGCTTATTAAAATTAAGTTTCATACAGATTTTTCAGGTCGAAGATGAAATAAAATATATCATTTTGGCACCTGTGATTCCCACAAAATCCAAACGATAAGAATTCTTACGAATAAACTCCTTTTATTTAATTCTGCTTTCAAAATTTTTGTGTGAAACTTTTATAAACATATTATTTAATTATTGTTCTTCCAGAAACTTTGTTAACTTTCATAAAGTTACTATTTAATTACATAAAAAATATTTTTGCCCTTCCAAAACCACTTAACATTTAAAAAATTAAAAAGTTTGAAATGCGGCTTATCATTATATTGCCACAATTTCTTCAATTAAATAATTGTAAATTTTTTTTTATGCAGTTGCTTCACGTGCATATTTTTTCAAGAATGTTGACATCAGAAATCTAATTTTAAATTTAGTAAATCCAAACAAAGGAGAGACCAACTGCATCGTCGAAATTAACACTAGAATTCTGTAAGATATAGATCGCTTGGGTGAACAGCCCTTACTGGACCAATAGAGCATAATGGTCTCGGTTATTGCATATACTTCCGCTCTTCCACTTTATTAGCCCTCCTTACTTCCACTTCAAGAGTCAATAAAATTGTACTTCTCGAACGGATACTCCTATGGAGAAACAGCTATCATTAAATTCTTGTTCAGTATGCATAGGCTGGCTCTTTATTTGACTATTGGCAGACCAATAGAGTTAATAAAATAAAGTTTAAAATGTTAATTTGGCATGATGAAATATTTTAGATTGAAAACTTGTTCTTATTAGATTTTTCTCAGCTTTCTTCAAAATCTCATTAAAATATTTTATGCGATATCTTATAAAACTGTTGTGATATAATGATGATATTATTTTGTTTTTTGTTTCTTGTTTTCTTGCAAAAAAATTAGTTAGTCCTTAATTCTCTTTGCCTTATTACAATAATTAGTTTGAATACCATTTTTAAGTGGTTTTGATACTTGTAAATCAACCAAATTGAAATTAAAAAGTAAAATTGCGTTTTATTGCAAGTCATACACCATATATTGCACAGTGCATACAATACATCATTGCAAGTACATGCACGCCTTCATTATTCTCCTTACATAATTAATTTAATTTGATAAACTCTGTTCGAAACTAAGAATTCAATGGAATTTTTTATTAGCAGCTAAACTACCAAATCAACTAACTTTTAACGAGATAATGCAAAAGGCGCGAAAAGTATGAAAATTGGAAAAAATGCTCGAAATCATTACCTTAAGAAAAACGCCTTTAATTCTTCAATTTGAACTTCAGTCGTCAGTGATTATAAACGATTGTGTTCCAGAGCATTTTTTCTAACTAAGGCATTCGCATCACAAAAAAGTGTATTTGAAATACTAATGGCAAACCCAATTTAAGACCTTATTCTGTTCCTACTAATGAAAATAAATATTTAATTTATTATATCTAGATTTCCTTTTAAACATTTTCTAACACCTGTAGAAATTTCGTCGAATCTTCGTTTTGTAGAATTGGCTTAGAGATTAGCTTGGTTTCTGTTATTCGAAGGGGCTGTTTTATAGCTAATCAAATAATAATTTTGTAACAGTTATTCATGACAGTGAAGCCAAGTTTTACCTTTATTTTGTCCGAGCCCCATCTATGCTGATTTTGAAAATGATGCGAAATATCAATATGTAGAAAAGATACAATTATTTGAAAAAAAAATGCTTAGAGATCTACGATCTTTTAACATTTGAAAAGTTACCCTAATGTTGCATTGTCGGGTCTCATAAAGATTTTAAAATTTAAGTTATTTTAAATATTTTTATCTTGGTAGAAAAAAAGTTTAACCTAGTTACAACACAAGAGTTTAAATATTTAAAAAATTACTAAAAGCGTTTTATAATTTATTAAATATTTAAGCCATTTTCCGTTCTCACGTCCAGATGGTGCGTGCCTACGTTATAGCTTTATTGCGTGTTTAAGGCACTTAAACGGTAGCTTATCTTATTTCTTTTTCTGGGAAATATGACTTCGAAATTACCCTTTAAAGTTTTAACCTTACGTTTAACCTTCTAGTATACAGGATTAAAACGTAAACTTTTCTACATCAACTTTCTATANTAATATATAATAATTTTTAATTAATTTTTAATAGATTTTTTTTAAACATTTTCTAACACCAGTAAAAATTTCATAGAATCTTCGTTTTGTAGAATTTTCTTTAAGTTTAGCTTTGTAACAGTTACTGTTATTCGAAGGCACTGTTTCATAGCTAATCATTTGCTAATTTTGTAACAGTTATTCATGACAATTAGGCTAAGTTTTGTCTTTATTTGTCAGCGCCCTTTATGCTGATTTTGAAAATGATGCAAAATATCAATATGTAGAAAAGACGCAATATTTTAAAAATAATTGTTTGAGATCTACGATCTTTTAATATTTGGAAAGTTACTTTAATGTTGCATTGTCGGGTCTCATAAAGAACTTTAAAATTTAAGTTATTTTAAATATTTTCATTTTGGTAGAAAAAAAGTTTAGCATAGTTACAACACAATAGTTTAAATATTTAAAAAATTACTAAAAACGTTTTATAATTTATTAAATATTTAAGCCATTTTCCGCTCTCACGTCAAGATGGTGCGTGCCTACGTTATAGCTTTATTGCGAGTTTAAGGCACTTAAACGGTAGCTTATTTTATTTCTTTTTCTGGGAAATATGACTTCGAAATTACCCTTTAAAGTTTTAACCTTACGTTTAACCTTCTAGTATACAGGATTAAAACGTAAACTTTTCTACATCAACTTTCTATAATGTAACTTTGACAGTTGGCAAGCGAAGAAACTAGAGCTTCAAAATTATTTACTTTTGATGAAATGATTACCGGGTAACGAAAAACTGATATACTAACGTAGCAGTTATTCGTTAACACTTGATGCATTCTATGAAAGCAATTACTGATCAAAGAAGATTTTAAAGCAGGTCTGTGTGTTTGCTTAACACAGAAAATGTGTGGGCCTTGAAATGATGTATTTATTTTTATGTACACGTTAGAGACGAAGATAAAATTTTCAATTTCTCTCCCTATCTTTCTCTATAAAAGTATCTCTACTTTTATCAAAAATATAAGTCTCAAACGAAGTTACCTACCGTTTTTTCATTCAACTGTTTAAAAAAATATTGATAAATCAACTATTCAATAAAAGTGTCTTTCGTTAAAAGATAAGTAACACTATCTAAATTGTAAATAACAGTAAAGGCATTTTGTGTGTGTGTTGCCGTGAATGTCCGAAAATCAAGAGAATGTCGACTTTCACCAACAATCATAGAGTCGTTTTGGTGAATGTCCGAAATATTTGTTATATCCGATTTGATATTAATTTTTTCAGTTGATATTATTTTAATATCTGCTGAAAATAGATTAGGAGAAACATCAGTAATCGGAGTACCGGTTAGTGGCACTGAATCTGAAAAAAACATCAGTGTAGGGTATACCGGGTAGTGGCACTGAATCTTAAAAAAAACATCTGTGTAGGGTATACCGGGTAGTGGCACTGAACCTTAAAAAAATATGAGCGTAGGGTATACCGGGTAAATATATACTGGGCAGTTGCACTTACCAAAGCGACTATGTCATTGTCAACAACCACCAATTTTGGCTATTGACGTAAGTACAGTGAAGAAAATGCGAATCATCAGGCAGGCTTCATTTTAAAGACAATTACAAACCGCATATTATTTTAACATCAATTATTATTTTTCTATAATAAACAATTTACGTCACTTCCATTAAATCAGACGTGCTTAAAAACCATACAAAAAAAAGAATTTTATGGAAGAAGAAAAGTGCAGCCTTTGATAAAACACAGATAATACTAACTGCATCCCTGGTGAACGTTTTATTTGGTAACAGCAAGATAATTTTTTTTTCTTCAAAAAACTGTAAAACCATATTTTTTACAATATTTTACATGCATGTCAGATTTTTAAATTTTATATACATAAACTATCGTCCTGAAAGAAAAAGTAATGTGTATTTGTGCATATGTTTACTACTTGCCGGCCAGGTGGCCGAGCGGTCAGCGTGTCTACTGTGAAGCCAGTGGCTGCGAGTTCGAATCCCGCTCAAGGCATGGGTGTTTCCCTCTCTGTGTGTTGTTCTCTGTTGTGTGATGTTTGAATGTGGCCCACCCTATGAACGGGTATCTGTGGCAGTGTGGCATGAGTAATGTTGCGCGGTTCACAGGTGCCCACTGGGTAACGTTATGAATAATACTTCTGGGTAAAGCACAAAAGTTCCGAGGTAAAGCACAAAAGTTCAGTGCCTGCCGCAAAGATAAAAAAATTTATTGCTATTTTAACCCTTCATAATATTTTCGAAGTATCAGGAAAATCCTAAAGGAATTTTTTTTTTTTTAGGTTATACTAATGAATACATTAGGATCATTCTTTCTTAGAGTTACTGTTAGAAAAATATAACTAATACTAATATATTCCAAAAAATAAAGTAACGAAAATCACAAAGGATAAATGTATGAACTCTTTACTATTAATCCAAGTAATCTGGAAAACTGTGAGTATGTTTACTGCCTTTTCTTTCTTAGTACTTTGAGTTATTCACTTACAAACAAATGGAATTAACCTCGCTTTCATGTTGATACAATCATTCCTTATCTATCATGTTGATATTATCATTCCTTATATCTTATTTTAAATCTAAAACCTCCAGATTGTTTCGGCTGCCAAACAGAGGCAAATCAAAATAGGATATGCAATAAATTGAAAAGGCTCTGCATTTCAAAATGAGCTAAGATAGAATTGGTTCGCAATTCAAATAAAGCCTTTCCCAGAAAGCAAAATAAGGTTGATTTTCTCTCAGCAAAAACCTTTTAATGCAAACCTAAAAAGGCTTATTATGCGGTTTACGTGTAAATCTTCTAAACTTTAAACGAGATCTGTGACGATCAGCTCTATTCCACTCACATTACCGTAATCCAAAACCTTGGAAAACAACCTTCTATATAAAAACCTTAAATCTGTGTTGTCTAAGGGTTTTCAAGAGTGAGCCAATCCTTGAATAAAGCTAGTCTTAAGGTGAAAATAATCTTAAATCTAGGTAATTATAAGGTTTCTTTTCTAGGTAATTATAAGTCTTCGAGGCTCAGCTAAAATCCACCTTGTCAAAAAAAAAAAAAATCGTTGACTAACTAAATTTTTAATCTACCCTTTTTGCATATCTGCAACAAAAACAAGAAGCATTTGTATTTTCAAAAGAGAGTTAAGAACAATTTCGGCAATTGGGGAAATCCTGTGACATTACTCTAAACATATCTTGTTCAACTATATGGCGATACTAAGATTTTTAGAATTGAAGTTCAATTTGTTGTTTACAAAATTGAAGATGTTTATTTAAGAATATTGCACAAATTGAAATTTTGAATTGAAATGAATGAATTGATTGACATAAAAATTTTGTCATATTATAATCTTCTGTCATTTTTTAATAATTTTGAATGCAGAAATGCAATAATAAATGATTTGACATTTTGGATAATGGTTTAACAACAGACAAATTTTTTTTATAATTTTTAATTTAATAATGTAAATTTTTTTTGTGGACAATATTATGTATTCTAATACATTAGCAATACTTTTTTTCAAAAAGGGGAGGGGGTGTCGAGATAGATATGAAGAGTAAAATCAAAAATTAATTTGAGTCATACAAACTAATTTTGTATTGTAATATCATTTATTAAACAATACGAATACTTTTTCAAAAATGGTGTACGTTGAGGCAAAATATTATGCAAATGAATCTTTAATTTTCTAGAAGCATGGGTAAAATAAGCCATTTTTCATTTTCCTGATTGCAACAAGATGTGCTTATTAAGAATGTTGCAAATTTGCATGGTATTATGGTTCAATATTAAACTAATTTTCCCGAGAGTGCAATTGAACAGATTTTCTTGATATTTTAATTTATTTCATAACCGTCGCTGAACCTCGACCCAATTTTTTTGATTTACGACTACTAATGTTCAACTCCGTAGCCTTGGAATTTTGGCCCAATTCAGAAGACAAGGGAACTCCTGTATCATGTATTGGGAGAAATTTGCCTTCATGGAGGGCTTTTTGATGGAACTAACCAGCATTTGCGTTACGTGGAGAGGAAGACCATGAGCACCTCCCACGGTTAGCCTGACTGCAAGGGGACTCTAACCCATGATCTGTCTACCACTGAGGATATTTCACGTCGGTGCAAGCCGGATGTGGATTCGAACCCAGTTCACCTCATTGGAAGGAGGACGCTCTATCCCCTGAGCCATCACGGCTCAGAAATTATTATTTGTAATTATCATTTTCGCTGTGTGTATTCAGAATGTAAATTATTTGAAACACGTTGTTTGTTTAATATTCTTATTAATAGTTCGGGACCCGCTCTAAGGATTTCAAATTATTAGCCAAATATCAAAAGTATTCGCCAATTTTAGAAAGTCTTCGCCAAAAGCAAATCTTAACAGTTTCATGTCAGCACTGCGGTTGATGCTAGCCGGATGCGGAATTCGTATCGACCAGCTATCGCTGGGATCGAACCTGTGTCACCTCATTGGGAGGCAAACACTCTATCCCCTGAGCCATCACGGCTCAAATTTTCTTGGTAAATCCTATTTTGCATCCTATTTTCAACACAGATTTATTAATAATATTAGAACGAAAACTTTACCACTCTGCATAGTGTTTTTCGAGCTCTGCATAGTATTATTAAATATTTTAAATTCCCCTCTTGTAATAAAACAGAACAACATACAAGAACAACCTCTTTTTACGACCATGCTTTACAATAATTGAACTCATCTTGTCTCCCCACAAATTTATAGCCGACGATTGATACCAACAGCATCAGTCCATAGGTCACATGTCACCCTTGTACTCCTTTTTTCTTTTTTTCAAATTTTATACGTTGTAGGGTTAGGGGAGCAAAAAAACAATCATTTAGGTTTGAGTGGTAGTAAATTAGGTACATAAAAATGTAGATGACTTTGTATCGCAGCTAAACTCTGTAAATGGTGCGTGCAGCGGGAAGATTTGAATACAGAGGGCATCTATTTCTCGACAGTATTTTGCATGTGTTTTTGGTACTCACTTCGCGATGGGTGGAGTTAGGGTCCTGTATTCTACGGAAACATGCGCTGATTTATCCACGAGGCCTGAATTCGTTTACTTCTTGTAGCATAAAGGGCTTGAGAACTGGGGTGCATATATTTTTAGATTGTAAATAGTTTGAGTGCTAAATAAATTTAGAACAAATGCAATTTTAAACCACTTTGGGATTTTTATGGTGAATTTTATATTCTTTTAAAACGATGCTTGACTAATGCCTCCCTGCTGTAACTCCGATTCGTGTGCGCAAGCTTAAGAGAAAAGCAATATTTTTCGTCAAAATTCAAGCTTTTGTTCTTTGTTCCTTTCATTAATACGTTTAATGTTTATTTAGCTCAAATGAAACGTTTCGAAAGCGTTTCATTTGGTTAAAATAGATGTTAATGTTTTAAAGAATGCTTTATTAACATTTAGCTCAAATGAAACATTCCAAGAACATTTCATTAATGTTCAGCAATCCCTTTGCCGTCAGGCTAACCGTGGGAGGTTCTCGTGGTCTTCCTCTCCATGTAACGCAAATACGGGTTAGTTCCATCAAAAAGTTCTCCACGAAGGTAAATCTCTCCCACCACTTGATCCAGGAGTCCCCTTGTCTTCTGGATTGGGTTCAAAATTACAAGGCTACGGAGTTGAATATTAGAAGTCGNCCAGCCCCCCCCCCAAAAAAAAAAAATTACTGGGTGGGCTGTTCAACTGGTCTTTTCAACTGGTCAATTACTGGGTCGGCTGTCAAAATAAAATTAATGTTCAGTAAATAAAAAACAAATTTCTTTTTAAACCACTAAGGTTTTCGGTTTATGTTTGGAACTTTTCGTAACCATTTCTTTCGGATGAAACAAATTTTAACGTTTCCAGGAATATTTCAATGGCGTTAATTTTGTAAAAATAAAACTCTTAAAAAACATTTCGCTGATGTTCAATACACTTAAAAGAGAATGCCGTTTTAAATCACTTCTGGATTTTTAAGGGGAATTTCTGAATTTTCAGAGCGATGCTTATTTTTTAACTCCATATTGTCTTTCCAATTCGGGCTCGGAGAAACTAAAAGAAGGGCAATACTTTACGGTCAAAATTTTAGAAAAAAGTTGAGCAATTAAAGTGTTCTCCAACATTTTTATTTCGAGTCCCTGTAATTTGAACGTTCCACTTAAATTTAATGAACAACAATTTTTAATTTGTGTGAAAGTTTAGACACAAGTATTTTAATTTATTTCAATCTTATAGTAATGAAGTAAAATGCTGAAAAAAAATAATTAATACAAAAATGAGGAGTAAGACTTATGTAATCTAATATGGGAAGAGCTATTTACTGCTAACGGATTAAATTAGAGATTTTAAAAACTAATCAAATATGTTCAGTGATTATCGTAGTGCAATGATTTCTTTTTTTTACTACGTCTAGCACTGAACTTTCTTTCCTCACCTCGGAAGATGCCGGAAGTGTTGCTCATTTAACGTTACCCAGAGCGCACCTGTGAACCTAAGTCACGGAGTAGCGCAACATTAATCATGCCACAGTGCCATAGATACATGTTTATAGGGTGGGCCACATTCACACATCACACAACAGAGAACAACACACAGAGAAAGAAAGATCCATGCCCTAAGCGGGTTTTGAACCCGCAACCATTGGCTTCACAGTCAGAGCACGCTGACCACTCAGGCTCGCTGACCCACCTGGCCGGCAATGCAATGAATTATAGTTAAACAGAAATAGCTCTTCTTATTTGTCCAACAATGTTTTTTTTTTTTTTTTTGAAGTCAAGAAACGAAAATAAGGGTACAAGTTTCTGAAGATCCTTCTTACCATTATCTCCTTAATTCGATAGTTAGAATTAGCTGAAATCTTGAAATCTTTTTAAATAGAATAGGCATCTCAAGGTTACGCGATTTGTCACCTCTCCACACTTTTTTCCCATATGTTACCATGGTTACAGCGAATCCTACTTTCTTCCAAACGCAAGTATAGTCCTAACTTCTTCAGAAACATACTGGTTGGAGGAAAAAGCTGGATTTTGCTGAAATGATGAGAAATGAATGCGGACAGTGGAAAAATTGCGTGACCTTGAGATGCCTTTCATGAAAATGAATAGTACAGTAGTCTATATTTTAAAAGGTAATTCAATTTTTTTAGTTTTGATGAAAATTTATTTAAGTAAGGTGTCGAGTAATTATAAAACCTTTCAAAACAGGTCAAAGCATTATCGATTTATAATATTTGTAATGGAACAAAAGCAGCTTGTTTTTGTTCTCTAATGGCAATCAGAGGAAGCAATTTAAAAACTTGATTCATTAACCAACAATTGATAAATTGTGTGATGACAAAAACAAAAAAAATATCAATCAAAAAATATCAATCGATTGTAATCTACTCTATTCTAATTTACTGGTTATTAGAAGATTCGTGCATGCTATTTTATGAAGTTGTTGCCTAATTCTCTTTTTAATAAACTAATTCCCCAATTTACTTATCAGTTCACGTTTTTAAGTGATTAATTTTAATAATTATGGTAAACAAATAAAAATTTTAGTTAGAAGAATTAAAACTAGAAAAAAAAAGCATGCTTCTACAAATAAAAAGCGAAGATTTTACGATAATAATATACTTTACACAAGTTTGTTAAACGTCAGAGTATTTTGTTTAACCAAAGTACCTCAGTGAAAAGAAAAATTAAAATTGTTAGCAACCTAAATTTAGAATTTAAAAAATTTAGATTTATTTTTAAAAATTTTTATTTTATTTATTTATTTATTTATTTGCTTTTTATGTTTAAAAAAATTTAATTATAATAATAGGCAAAAATTAAAGCCCTGTTGATTAATTTAAAAAAAATTTTAGTACTATTTAATCCTTTTGAAACAATTATAGAATTTTTCAAAATCTTTTTCCAATTTAAGGTAATGGGAAATATTTATTTTATTTAAAATGTATGGTTTATTTTGCGATGTTCACGTCTAAAGGTGCATTATGACAACAGCATATCTATGCCAGACAAATAAATAAATATTAAATGACCTGAAATTTAGAATAAAGTCATATTTCTCATGGCAGACATAAAAATTTTCGACATAAACATTGTAAAATGTGGCGACCTAAAGTTTTATGAGCGTCTGTTAAGTGCTGTGAAACTTTGAAAACACTACGTATGCATACACAATCATTTCGTTTTAAGATATGGGTTAAACGGAGCCAGATTAAACTTTGTTTGCCAACAAACACACCTACAGTTTTCTTAATACTATATACCTGTTTGACATCTTGAAAGTTTGATATATTTTGATAACTTTGTTATTGAAGAAAATTTATCTTTTCTTGTGCGACGTTCGGAAAGCTTCAAACAGTATTTAATCTTATTTATTTCCCACACGAAAAAGTTTCATGTTATTATAAATAATGACTATTTTGGATTAAAAAAAGTAATTAATATATCTTAAAAATAAGACTCGTGTATTCCGTGAAAGTAGGATTTATTAGAGTACTAAGGCAGAAAACACTACAAAATACTACAAAGGAAAAGAAATTTTACTTTCTGTTGCATGAAAGAGATCGATATCATTAATGAACGGAAAATATTTAGCTTAAAACTAATTGGAGAATTATAGTTTAAAATTAATAATACGTGAAAAGAAATTAATTAGACAAAGATAAAAATAAGTATTTTTATCTAACCCATCACAAAAGCATTTTGGAAGATATTATACTTTCTTGCTCATAAAAAATCTTTTTGAACCTTTAAATTTCTGGTTCAAAACACAAAGCTGGATGCAATCGAAAAATGTGCATGTCTCACTTTTCTGACTTTCTTGCAGAACGAAAACAACCGCCTTAGTCACCAGATTTGAATCCGAAGAATTTTGCCGTTTTATCATCTTAGAGACAAGGCATTGTGCTAAACCTCGTAAGACTTTGGCATTCCAAAAAATCCTTTTTCCAGGAATAGCACAGAACATTAATACGGGAGCAGTGGTGCATATAGCAGAAAATTTTGGAACACGTCTACTGTCTTGAAATTGAAAAGATAAAATTACAATAAGTGTCTCACTGTAAATTTGGAGAAAGCTCTTTTTTTAATTTATAATATTTCTTTTGAAACGTGTTTCAAAAAATTTTTTTACAATCAACGATAATCCAATAGAAAAAAAAATATTTATGTATTTAAAGGCAAAATTAATGGAAATGTGGTATTAATTTGTTTAGGTGAAGCATTAAAACTTGTCATATTAATAAAATAACGTGACTCCATATTAAATAAGCAAAAATGACGTATAAAAATGTAATTTTTCAATTTTATTTCACACTTTTTTAATTTTTTTCTTTTATATATCTATAAAAGATTTATTAGGGCGATAACGTAAATCTGAGCCTAATATATATTTAAAAGAACAAATAATAATAATTATTATTATTATTTTATTAATGAAAGTATATTTTAATATGATATTAATATAATTTTTTATAAATCTAAAAATTAATTGCGAAAACAAAGATAAAAACTATCAATTAATAGCACCATTAATTATGACACTTAAAGTTAAACAACATGAATTAAAAATACACTATTTGCACTAAAAACTGTAAGTAATGCTGCTTCCTCCATAATAGATTGTTAGCCTTATTTCAAAGAATCGTCATGAATCAAGTCCCTCCCTCCAATGCAAGAAAAAGTATTTAATTTATTTACCTATTTATTTTTGCAATTCAGGGAAATTTTTTCTGGGCTTAAATTGCTCAATTACTATTAATTCGTAATGTCACAAAACAGGATAGGAAAAATCTACAGCTTCAAGGTATTGGTGACACATTATTTGCTCAAACTTCATGACGATTTGAAAAGCCGTAATGTAATAAAAGCAGGCAATTCTGAAATCCAATTTATAACTTAAATCCCATTTCCCAAATCTGTTTTACTGCCGGCTAATGTTTTTTTTTCTCCTTCGCTCGTATTTTTTCCTTGTTTGTTTCATTAAATCTCTAATGTTTGACTTTTTTCTTTTTAAAAAAAAAATCGCTGGTTCATACACTCTGAATGTCTTCTTAAATCTTGGACGATTCCAAACAATGGCAAAAAGGTAATCTACTCCATTACTTCAGCTCTAATGTCGATTTTTCACTCAGTGTGGTGCTACTAAGCTGGGATTATTCACTTTAAAAAAGAACATTTGTTCTTCTTATAATGGAAAATACTACTTCCGGTTTTCAGTGTGGGAGGGGGGCTTTTTTTTCAATGCGCTTTTATTTCCTGGATCGCTCTATCAGTGGAAGCAACACACGACACTCTGCTAAGCTTGAAAAATAATAGACTGGATATATAAGATTATCGTTTTTTTTCTCTCCAGTCAGTGCGATATGGAGAGAAATTCTAGATTATTTCTATTATATGCTTAATTTCAAACAGTGAAAAAGGATACCACGTTTGAAATGAGACAGTTAGCTGTAATAAATAATAAAAGAAAAGAACAATGTTAAAAATTGCTTTAATTGGTACTTATCGGTTACAGAGATCATATTTTGGCGACTGTTTCTCCGAATTCCTGCCAACATGAATCTTGATTCCTACGACAAGTTCGAGTTTTAATATCACTATGTATTGACAGAAAATATCGATATCTCAATAGTTTTCCAGTCTAATTAATTTATTTTTTCATATTAATTAATATTTTTGTTATTCAAATAATAAAGATTATCAGCACTCATATCCATATCTTATTTTAACTCACCGTATTCAATAATTATCGTTATGTACAATATTGGCGATATTATCTTTTTGATACGTTGTGTTATCGATTATGATCGTGATATTATCGTATACGATAATTATAGTTACCGCTAAAGATTGCGGTTTTTATTTTTGGATTTAATGATCACGATTTTGAAGTATGCGTTACACCTATCTGTATTATCACAAGCCGGTGATCTGAGAAAAGCAGAATCTGGCATTCTTCTTATCGTATTTACGAATTTGGCTACAACCGATTTGCAATTTTTTCGAATTATTACGAGTCTGGTGAAACCTATAAGAACCTAAAATTATTCGATTTTTAATAAAACCTTCCATGAAAAATATTGAACACAACTATTTCGAAAGACGTGAAAAACATATTTGGTTATAATACAAATTTATCATGAAAATGCTTATGACGGAAAAAATTTTGTTTTTGTTGGAAAGGGTCAAAATTTTGATTGGCGATAAAATGGAGACAAAATTTGCTTAAAATATTTGAGGGACAGTTAAATTTTGAGCACTCCAGCTACTCAGAAAGTAGACACGTTGACCAAAAATTTAATTTTGCTTATAAATTCTGCTGTCTGAAACAATTGAAACATTGATTGACATTAGCACAAAGCTCCGGTTAAGATTTGAGCGCTCTAGCTAGTCAGAAAATAGTCAAAATTTAGATTGACAATAAATTCCCTTTGGCTATAATATCGCTTTGTTTTTACTGGGCAGGAAATGATTCTAACATGCTTTGTCATCTCATCGTTCACGACGTTTAGTTTAAATTTGAGAGCTCTAGCTAGTCATAGAAAGGTCAGAATTTTAATTTCCACATTTCTCCTTCTCACACACGAAAACAATTAAGTCAAAATGTTGTAAATTAATAACATTTGAATTATATATATCTTCCTGACAAGAATTAATTCAGTTAGTTACACTAATGAGTTGAATTAGTTGAGTTCGTCACGTCTATACTAATAAAATAAAGTTATCTGAGTCTTAGCGAAGATCTGGTGCTGAAGATCATATTTTTTAAAATCCTTGTTTATAGTAAATTTTTTTATGTAAATTTATAGATGCGTCATAGGAGAGCTTCAAGTATAACAGCGTTAAATCGCATGATCTGGTCGAAAAACGACCAGAAAATGGCACAAACAATGCTCAAAATATTGACAATAAAGAAAATGCGTCTTTTTTGTTCACGTAGAGCTCCATTTTTGTAAAACCCTGTACTATTAACTGTCACTATTTCTTATCTTAGCTTGTTCAATATTTCAGAACATAAACAGCATAAAGTTTAAGCCTTACGTCAGCTTTTAATCACCCTCAATAGGTTCTCTGAAAAACTTACGAACGCTACATAACTTCTAATCTCCATCGATGCACCGTCAATTTACGCATCTTCCCCGTCATTAATTTTCCATACTTCACTCATTTTTCAGGTTCGTGAACTTATGAAAACCAAAAACGAACCAACTTCTAATCACACTCGAGGGCAAAATGAAATAAAAATCCGTCTCATCATTATGGCCATAAGAGTATCATAACTTTACCATATGAAGTAGAATTAGCCAGAAGAAAAAGGGCCACAAATCTGAGCCATCTAATCCTTCCCCTGAGCCAACGAGTGTTGTAAATGTGGCCCTTCCCCAATTTTATTATACCAATCTGTAAGCCTACCACAATCTCTTTTCATATCTATGCTACCCGAACTTGATCTCTTTAAGTGGAGAAAAGAATGCAATTTCCTATGCACCATAACAACCAGAATTCCCATGCATAGTTAATAAAAATCGAAAAATGGTAGGAAGGGGAGCCATAGGCAAGACTCAATTCAGTATTAATTGTTTGCACTTTTAAAATTAATTAGGAATGGCGTGAATATGGAATTAATTGTAAAAGGGTTTTCTAGTAATTAATTGTCTTTGGGGTTTTATTAATGTAGAAAACTGATTAAAATGGTGATAAGGATTTAATTACACATAAAAATAAAATGAAGATTGTACAAAATTATTGAAGCTATATTATTTTCTAAAACTCCCATACATTCGTATTTTTTTTATTTCTATATTATTATTTTTCTTTTTAATAATTTATTCGTAATTATTTTTATTTTTTTATTATTAATAATTTAACTGTAATCTTTTTATTATTTTACTTTAATTAAATCATTTTTGTTTTATTCTTTTAAAAAATTTTATTGATTGCTTATTGTTTTTTTTTAGTTTTATTGATTTTTTATTTATGTTTAATTTTTTATTACCCATTGGCAAAATAGGTGTTGTTTTGGGTTTGATGGCGTAAGCAACTTATTTAGACTTCATCACACTTCTGAACTGTGTTCAAGAGTTATAGTAAATAGTGCTCATGCGCCGTCATTACATACGTTGCTATGGCAGCCGCTGTTGTTTGATAATTTTTTTAGAATTCTTTTTCTCACTTTTAATTTAGTTATGCATTAAGTTGGTTAGTTTATTTTTGGGATATGGGACCAGAGAGATCCCATAAATACTTATTGAGTTGTGAACAAAAGAAAATTTCATCATTTGAACGATATTTTTGTTTTTATTCATTTAATTAAGAATCAGAAATTCTAACCTACAGTTAGTTCAAACTGGACCGTTTTCCATACTAATTCAAGGGAATATCAGAAATAAAGATGTTCTTAATTAGAAAATAGCTCTATCAAAATTATTTTTATTTAATTTTTTTAATTTATTGTTTGTAATAAAAAAATAATAAAAAAATGAGCTCAAAAATTTTGCAAAACTAAAAAATGCAATACGTAAATCGATAATCTATCCTTCACAGAGTTATTAGCACACAAAAAAAAAAAATTTTATAACAACTTTATTTAAAAAGGTCCTCTTTTTAACGCTGAAAGAAAATCGCTATTGTAATTTAATATTGTACACAAATGAATTTAGCAATTTAATATAAATGAGGAGGTTAGTAAAGTATGTGAAGTTGGCTGCCACAATTTTGAATCCGGATGTTAATGCAAGTTTCTATCATTTCCAGACCTATCTAAGCAGAATTTATAATCCATTTATAAACAATTGTAATTCAACCCCGTTCCAACTAATAGAGGTATTGGTTGATAAGTATGTAACAAACTTGGTTTGTTGTTAAAAGTTTGTACGTTTGTTCTAATAATTACTTAACACATGTATTTTCATGTAGGAGGTATTTGCTGCCTTAGAAACTTAATCGAAATAGAATGTTAATGTTTAATTTAATGTTTTTAAAATGTTAAGGTTTTTATTTTAAAAAAACTGAAAATTTCAGAAAGTTTTTTTTTTAAATTTTAAAACAAGTTTAACTGTAACGGTATTTCTTAAAAAGTTTCCATATTTCTGAGTCTAGGTAAGTTTTGGATAATTTGGCTTAGGTTGGGCTCCAAGTTATGATTTAACCTTAAACCCAGTGATCGGACATTTCTACATTTTCATTCTACATTTCTACATTACCAGTGGATTGTCTACATTTTCTTTGTAGTTAACTACAACTACAGTTACTTCATTACAATTGTAGTTAACTACAACTGAAACTACTTTTTGTAAATGTAGAGACTACAAGCTACTTTCGAAATGTAGTCACTACTTCGCTACTTTTAGAAGACGACCTTTGCTGGAGAATTTAATTTTCACCAAAATTCAAAATAATTTTGAATAAAAAATTTATTTGGTTAAATATAAGGAGATATTAAGATGTTTTAATTCATATTTACATGGAATAGTTTTTATTCTGAAGCACTTTTTACGAATTAGTTCTTTTAACTTTCAATCTCTATGCTTTTCTCCACATTGATTTACGAAATGCTAAGAAATCATCAAATGTTTGTGATTTAAGTGATCAATGCTTTTTTATATCCTCCACGAAGTGAAGTACAGTGCGAAAAACAAAAAACGGACAACCCTAAATAACTTTTGATCTAATGATCGGATCTTCACGTTCTCGAACTCAATCTCAATGGTTTGAGGGGGTGACCGTGATCGGAAATATACTAATTAATTAATGCAGACGATATTTTAAGTTACGAAATCAGGCACAAAAACGTACTTTATAGTTCCTGCCAGATATTTTAAATTCGATTTCTCAGGAACAACTCGACCGATTTAGCACCGATTTTTTCGAGCATCAAGTGTAGATCTTACTAATGCTCGGCTACAGAGGCATTCTTATTGCATACGTTGACAGCTCTGCAAAGGATTTACACCAATCAGATTTGGAAAATTGTTTGAGTTTGAACTTTCTTTATTTAACTAAGGTAGTCTTAAAGTAATTGTTAAAAATCGCTAAAAACTAGGTTTTTTTTTTCACCGCACTACTTACTACACTACTTCTTTTAAAAAGTAGCACAATATACTACAAACTACAGAAAAAAATAGCGACTACAGTAGTTTCGCTACTTGTAGCACGCTATATCCGACCACTGCTCAAACCCCATCGTACCTTAATCCAAACCTGATGCAACACTCAATTTTACCAATAGCCAAAGCTCGAATGAAATAATGAAGTATGACAGAAGCTTATTGTTATACACTAATGGGTTATGATTCCCTTGAAAGTGTAAAATAAATAGAAATAGAAAGTGTAATAAAAATAGCAAGACATAAATAATTAGACAGAATGTAAGACAGAGGATCTTTTTATGGAACTAACCCGCATTTGAGTTACAAGGAGAGAAAACTCACGAAAACCTCCCACGGTTAGCCAGACCGCAACCCATGATCCTACACCACTGAGGCACGGTGGCAAGGTGCAAGCCGGACTGAAATTCGTATCGACTAGACATAGCTGGGAATCGAACCCGGTTTACCACATTGGAAGTCAAACGCTCTATCGCCTGAGCCATCACGGTTCGGATTACAGGCATTGAAAGTGAGCGTAATACTTTTTTTTTTTAACTAAAGCGAAATAATTTGCTCATTTTTGTTTACTGATTCTCACCAAACAGCTAAACCAAATTGAATGATCAAGTATATCATTCCAGACGGAATTGACTGATCTTTAATTTTGTTATATGTTTTAGATGTTTTAAAACTAAGAAAGTGGTGATAATTTAGCAGGTTTTTTTTTACTCTTAAAAAGTTTAAATCACTTCAAAAACAGTCGCAAACTTGTATAATTCTTGTTTTGGATGCCCCCCAGCCCCTAAAAGGAAATAAAATCATTTCCAACTTTCACGGAATTAGTTCGATGCACGCCGTTTATCTAATTTAACTGGGCTACCTACATTTATTTATGAATTAAAAAAACAAGGCTAAAGAGTTGAAAATATTAAAATAACATAAAACATTTAAAATAATCGGGAATTTTAAGTCAAATAAATTTGTTTTCACTGGTAAAACGAAAAGCGTGCAGCGCTTCATTATTGCAAAAATTTTCGATTACCCTTGAAAGGTGCTACCCCACCCCCATTTTTCTCGACAGGGATGCATTCTTCCATCTTTTTTTTTAGGGGTAACAAGAAAAAAATTTCTCTGTTCTACATAAATTCGAGTTTTTTTTTTTTCTTTTTCTTTTTATCTTAAACAAAAAATGTTACCTACATGGCTCATCCATTTACTCATTCAGCTACCGTTCTGCATTGTTGTATTGTTTAACCTGCCTATCTATTATTTAAAAAATTCGGAGAAAAAAATTTTTTTATTACGAAAAACTTTTTTTTCTGTTATCAGATAGTTTCTGTTTTGCTTTTAATAAAATGATTGTTAATATCACGAGTTCGATAAAAGTTTGAAAATTTTTATTTTCTAGTATGATTAAACAAAATTCCCAAGTTTGATAATAAAAAGAGGGATAATGACCTCAGCAAAAAATATTTAAGTAGACTACTAAAATAAAAAGAAAAATATTAAGAAAACTATTAAGTATTCGTTTAGACTATTTCACATAAAGTATTTCCGGCGAGAGCAATAGAATAAAAAGATTAATAAAACAATTGAAATTTCAACACACTGATAAGTAAATTTTATGAAATTTATGTCACTTTTTCGAAAAACATCCAAATTTTATAATTTTTCGTAGTGGATATTATTAAATATCTTTTCTGAAATGATGAAAGATTTTTTGAATGCACGTGACTCGTCTCTTTGGGGACAATGCATAACTATGTTCTACACTTTCTAAGTTCTACTAAACAGTTAACAAAACATTAAAAAACTTTGTTTCTTTATTTGGCTTACATTAAAAGTAATTGCCAGAAAATCAATAAAATGGACAGCACGATATTTCGTCTGACCATTGGAGGGGGAGGTATTTTATAGCTATTTTAGGTTCTAGTCAATTTTCTTGTCATCTGTAACGAGGTAAAAAATTGAAATATCTCCATAAAGTTTATTTCTTCATTACTGAAGTAGAGAAGCAGAGGGGGCAACCAAAGAAGTTTTTGCCCCGGGCCCCAATTAGGCTAATTCGGGCCCTGAAAACATGACTTAAGAAATTCCACCCAATGGAAAACGCAAAACGCGGAATGATTTTCACCATAACTTTATTTCAGAACAGAAGAGATACTCTTTCTTAATTCAGCAACTTAGTTTCTCGAAGGAAACATAAACAACGGAAGTCTGTTTGTAATATTCAAAAATGATATCTTCTAAATTCATCTCTGCTCTTGGTTTCCCATGGGCGGGTTTCTTTCACTGAATGATGATGTTTCTCTTGCCTCTCTCTGGAAGATAGCCAACGTTTAAGCCATTCTGATTTTTGCTCCATTACGGTGTAAGTCATATTTCCAAGATAGTATCTTGTCTGCTGTTTGTTTCTTGAAAGCAGTCTATTTCCAGAGTTGGGGATGACGTCAAAAATGAAGCTGACTCTTGGCAAGTTGTGGTATTTGTCCTTTTTTTTGCCGCAGACAAGACTGAGGAGACGTGTTTTGTTGATTCGTAAAGTCTGCGGTATGAGTCTATATTAAGACAGTGCGGAAAAACTTTTCTACAGCGTCATTTTCACCAATGCCATTTCCTAATTGAATACAAATCGACGATATTTAAAAAAATTTGTGTACAGGTCAGCGAAACTTTAGCTACTGAGATTTCTTAATTGAATACAGTGTGCTTTCGATGTCTCAAAGTTCAAGGGACGCTAAAAAATTTGGAGATGGCGAGTTTTCGATATAACAAGTTCAGAACTAAATATGTTCTAAATTATTACTCTAAAAAGTATAGACATGAAACATAGGAATAACTAATATTAAAAATGTATGTAATGATAGTTGACTGACGCCCGGTGGCTGAGCGGTAGCGCTTCGCCCTGTCGTGCCACAGGTCCCTGGTTCGATCCACGGGCCGGGCAAGGTTGACTCAGCCTTTCATCCCTTTAGTGGGTCGATAAATGAGTATAAAGCATGCTTGGGAACTAAACACTGGGGGTTCAGCGTTCGGCTGACCACCTGACCGGAACATCTGCTCCTGCACCCCAGAGTCCAAGGTGAAGAAAACTGAGATGGGCACAGTAGGCCTTGGCCCTCTATGAGCTGTCGCGCCACTGAGTTTAGCTTAGTTTAATGATAGTTGACTATAAGTCTAAATACAACAATGCTAATTTTATTTTTAAAAGTAAGACAAAATTAATTGCGTATTCAATAGAAATAAATTAGTATATAATAATTTTGCATTGTTATTCTTCCGAAAATATTAAATTTCTATTTCTAAAAAAAATTGCACATAACAAAAGGTTTTGAGTAAAGGTTACGTTAGATGGATATATAATGCTAAGGGGGAAAATATTTGTTTGACATAACAAGGTTTTCGAGATATTGAGAGTATACAAATATACGATGTTTAAACATTTGTGTGCAGATTGTACCTTCTGAGAAATTTTCATAGAGATTTCTTAATTAAATACATACAAAATCACGATAACTAAAGATTTGTGCGCAGATTGTATCTTCAGCGAAATTTTCATCACTGAGATTTTTTAATTAAAAATATACTAATTTACAATAATTAAACATTTATGTGCGCAGCGAAAGTTTCACCAATGAGATTTCCTCTTGAAACAAATTCAGATAAACGATGTTTAAGGATTAATATGGAGATTGTACCTTCAGCGAAATTTTCACCAATGAGATTATTCAATGTAATGTAAGCAGAAACAAATTAAAAGATATTTAAAGATTAGATCGTGAGAGTTATTTGCAAGAAGACGTGCTGTTTGCGTCCCTCTCACTTCTACGAACAGGAGAGTCCTTTCAGCATGGTGCAGAGTGCATAGAGATCGGAGTATGGATTAATGGGCGACCATTCTCTTCCCTGATGAGTCCCGATTCAGCCTAAACAACGATTATCGCCGTGCGTTCATATGGAGAGGACCAGAGAGCCGGTACCTACCCTCCAATGTCCGCGAAATCAACCAATATGGTGGAGCAGGTTTAATGGTCTGAGCAGGCATCATGTGGGATGGCCGCTCACCTCTCCATGTCTTCGAAAGAGACTCAGTAACTGGTGTGAGGTATAGGGATGAGGTCTTGGAGCCCTATGTTCGTTTTTACAGGGATGCTGTTGGCCCTGAGTTCATTTTTATGGATGATAACGCGAGACCACATAGAGCTTTTCTGGTCGTCAAATTTCTAGAGAGTGAGGATATTCGCCGGATGGATTGGCCAGCCAGATCTCCAGACCTCAACCCTATAGAGCATGTCTGTGATCCTCTGACAAGGGAAATTGCAACTCGCTACCTTCCTCCGGGAACCATCCAGGGAATGAAAACAGGAACATGTGGGAACAATTGCCGCAGGAAATGATAAATTGCCTTATTTCGAGTATGAAATAACGATGCAAGGCCTGTATATCTGTAAGAGGGGACCATACCTCCTATTAACGGATTATTATTATTATTTTTTTTTTGGTTTGTTATTCTGTAACCGCTGTTTCATACCTTCCGATTCCAACGAGTGTCATACACGATCATGCTTGGTATCACAATTGTTGAATGGTTATTTGTTTTCCATTGTATCAATGTATGTATATATCAAATTTCATTAAAATCTATCCAGTAGTTCTGGAGTTCCAGTAGTAGGGGAGAGTGGGGTCAATTGTAACAGGGTACGATTGTAACAGAGCAAAAATTTCGAGTGTCGNTAATTTTATTTTTAAAAGTAAGACAAAATTAATTGCGTATTCAATAGAAAAGAATTAGTATATAATAATTTTGCATTGTTATTCTTCCGAAAATATTAAATTTCTATTTCTAAAAAAAATTGCACATAACAAAAGGTTTTGAGTAAAGGTTACGTTAGATGGATATATAATGCTAAGGGGGAAAATATTTGTTTGACATAACAAGGTTTTCGAGATATTGAGAGTATACAAATATACGATGTTTAAACATTTGTGTGCAGATTGTACCTTCTGAGAAATTTTCATAGAGATTTCTTAATTAAATACATACAAAATCACGATAACTAAAGATTTGTGCGCAGATTGTATCTTCAGCGAAATTTTCATCACTGAGATTTTTTAATTAAAAATATACTAATTTACAATAATTAAACATTCATGTGCTCGGCGAAAGTTTCACCAATGAGATTTCCTCTTGAAACAAATTCAGATAAGCGATGTTTAAGGATTAATATGGAGATCGTATGTGCAGTGAAGTTTTTAACAATTTGATTATTCAATGTAATGTAAACAGAAACAAATTAAAATATATTTAAAGATTAGATCGTGAGAGTTATTTGCAAGAAGACGTGCTGTTTATGTCCCTCTCACTTCTACGAACAGGAGAGTCCTTTCAGCATGGCGCAGAAAGCATAGAGATTGGAGTATGGATGACCTAACAATCATCAGTCATAAATACCCCTGATTTTTTATATTCTTATGATCGAAAATTCATTCCAAGGTCAATATAAGCTAAAAATTTCTTTTATTTTAAATCATTTATGTTTACAACACAAAAAAGCTACTGAACTGCATTTCCTACTCTATTTTGTTGACGGCATTTTCTGAGAATGTAGTTAAGAAAGAGGAAGCTGGAATGACATCATGAATTGTTTTAAACTTCGAAGTTGAAAGTTGACAGCCGCAGCATTTCTTTGCGGTATAAAAAGAAAATAAAAATAAAAAACTTTCTGAAAAATTGAGAACGCAGACTGAAAAAAATAAAATAATTCTAGTCATAGAGATTGATTACTTTACTGTTTTAAAATGCTTTGTTCTGAAAATTCCCATAAGAACGGCCGAAAATTTTGCATTTTTTTTTTTTTTTTTTTTTTTTTTTTTTTTNATTTTGCATTTTTTTTTTGCAGTGGTTTAAGTGTCTAGTTTTAGTGCTAGTGGTCTAGCTGGATACATCGGAATGTTAATATTAATAGAAAATAAAGAAATTTCACGATATTTTGTTAAATATGCATTTTTTTCACGTGGAATAATTTTTACTATTACATTGTCGAAAAAAAAATTATCATAATTTTTAAAAAATTGATGATGAGTAATTATAAAAATAAGACAATATGTGTATAATCGAAAATGTGAATAATATCGATAATTCAAGATATTTTTAAACTTTTCTTTTTCTATGGCACACTCTTTGCAATAATTTTATTTTCATTAATTTTAAAAATAAATGAGCATTTGTACAGTACTACAGTATTTATTGTCGATATCTATTGAAATATTATTATATTTGATGATTGTTGATAATAATTTATCGCATTCGCAAGAATGACATAATACCGTATTAAATAATTATAGAATACGATAATGCCGTAATAACTAATCGCGATATTGTTGCAGGCACTGATTTGAGGAAGGGCTCTCGAGGCATGTGCCCAAGACCCCCAAATTGAAAGGAGCTTTCACCCCCAAATTACATATAAAAAATATATAAAAATTTAACCAGTCTAGACTAACTTGTAAGAGTTCCTAATTTTTTTTGTAATTTACCACGATAAAAGCAATGTATTCTACTACATTTACATTGCTTATACTACATTGTAACTTTCAATGTTCTAGTGAAGGCCAGTGTATTTGAGTAAAATTGAGATATTAGCACTTTTTGGTAATTTTTCTAAAGTTTATTGCTTTTATTTCCGATTGATGTATTGTATTAATTAGATTTGGAAAAAAATTTATCCAGCTATTCTTAATTTTTTGCTTAATTTGTTAAATTTAACATTTACTTTTGTTTATTTGCTATATTAAAATTTTAGTTCTGTTTATTTGTTATATTAATTGTTTTGTTTTATTATTACAATTTAAAATTTTCTCAGTTCCCCCATGAAAAAAAAAAAATTCCTTAAATTCCCTTATGAAGTATTAAAGTTAACATTCAAGTCAAGTTTCAAGTCATGTCAAGTTTCAGACAAATATTTTAAAATGTAAGTTGTTTTTATTTCATAAAATTACTATTACCTTCAAATAAAATTGATGAATATTGCTTTTTAAAGTAATTAATAAATCTTACAAATTTTTTAGAGTATTATAGATGCTTTACTTTTACTAAGTATGAATATCTCTTTTTTTTCTGCATAATTTTAATCAGTCTCACAAACAACTCTATCAATTAAATTTCAGTATTTCTTTCATAATTTAGTTAAATTAAATTTTGAATTTCTATTTGATGTACATACTAAAGGCTTCAATTTGTTTACAATTTGTTGTTGTCTAAAGAGTTATCTTTTAATATTGTGATTAAAAATCATGCATGCATACTTAAACTTGTCGACCCTTTTTGAGGGTCCCCAAGTGGCTTTGTGACCAGGCCCGACATCTTTAAATCGAGCCCTGTCTTGTCGCAAAACGTTTCTTGCTTTCTCAAATACATTCTGACTGAACAGTAATGGAGAAATTTCTTTTATTTCCTGGTAGAATATATTGACCTCATTTTAACTCAGCAGCTGATTGATTTTTGAGACATAAATGAATCGTTGGTGATATAACGGTTAGCATAGCTGCCTTCCAAGCAGTTGACCCGGGTTCGACTCCCGGCCAACGCATGTATTTTTTTACCTTTTTTTCTGAAAAAGAGTCATTAGATAAGGGTCCAATTAATCATTTTTAATTAACAAAAACATTACAATCAATAATTTAAATAGTTGCTCCAATGTGCAGTCCTCGTAGCGGGCCAAATTAGAAATCAAAGCAATATTTCCAACAACAAAAAATCACCGCATTTATTAGTAAAATATTATTATTTTCGGACTAAAAAAAGGTATTTAAAAATTGAAAAAAAGATGTAATTTGCTAGACTTAGTCATTTTTATGCCAAATGAAGTATAAAATATAATAATTTAATTTCAGAGTTATTTTGTTCACATCAGAAAATTCGATCAGTATTCATTAGAGTTTTATTATTAGAACAGCTTAACAACTTATTATAGTTTGAGATCAATATGTAAATAATTTTCAATCAATATGTAATAGTACTGTAGCATTAATAAAAAAATAACCAATTCCAACTCCTACATTACCAGTGTTTTATAAAAATTTGTTATCGAGTTCCAAAATTCCATAATCAAATAATTTTAAAGCAAAGTTTCGATAATCTCGAAACTAAGTGACTTTACAGCTTAACATTTTCGTAAGAAAGTAATTCAGTAGATGATTCCATATTTCAACACTTAAATATTATATTGCTGTATAGTTGATTGTAATTGATCATTTTTAAAATAGACGAATCAATAATTGTCAAACGACAAACTCCACAGTACAAGATTTGTTATTGCCTCTGTTGAAAATAATAAATAAGGGTATGATTCCTGAACTCACCACCAGAAAAATATGAAATAAGATGAGTTTCTTTTTCATAAAAATGACGAAAACGCTTGATACAAACAATGAATGCTACCGATTAAGGGTATACATCTGATATTCTTAGTGAATAGTCCTTAAATTCGAACGATTTTTACTAGCATTATTAAATAAATAAATAAATAATAATAAAAATAATGTGGGTTCAGAAAAACAAATTGTTTACTTCTCCAAATCAAATATTTAAAGTTCCGCATTTATATTCGTAGAAAACAGGATATGCTGGACCTACAAAAAAATCAGAAATACTACAAAATAGAAGCTAAAAATCAGGTCAAATAAAGATAAAATATTTTTTAACAGGATGTGTATGTCTAAACAATCACGAATCCTGCAATTTGACTCGATAAAGATTTGTTTCTGAAATGAGACTGATTAATTTATATGCAATGGAATAAAATAATTCAATTTATCATGAATAAGTCACTACTATGTAATCATTTCAATTAAGAATTTTAAAGAAAAAGTAATTCCGACTGAACATCAATGAGAAGATTTTTCCCTCTGTAAAATATATCGACCTCATTTTAACTCAGCAGCTGATAGATTTCTGCGACATCATTGAAGCGTTGGTGGTATAACGGTTAGCATAGCTGCCTTCCAAGCAGTTGACCCGGGTTCGACTCCCGGCCAACGCAAGTACTTTTTTTTTCTCAATTTTTAAGAGTACAATTTATCGTTTTTAAAAAACAAACACCGAGTGAACATTAATATTTCTTCTCAGTTTCTAAAAAATTATTTTAAAAAAAATAGTTGCTCCCTTACAACAACAACAAATAAATTTAAACCTTATTACTTTACTTAAAAGAGATAATATTATTGATATCTAGCAAAATAATTGCAACTAAGAAGAAATTCCAACTAAAGTACAAAGGATAAGCTTAGTTAAACGCCGTTTTATTTCAATACAGCCCTACTCATTGTTTTAAGTTCCCAGTAGAACACTGAAGCAAAGCATCACTGCCTGCGGTGAGTAAGCCTGCGTAGGGACCAATGGTGCGCGGTATCGATCCTCATTAAAGCGCTCTACCGTAAAGTGCTCGACTTCGCTCGAAGGTCGTCGGGCTAGCAAACCAGGGGAGCCATCCCCTCTGTAGAGGATCAGAACTGCGATGGCATCCATGTCTTCGGATCGTCTTCAGGGATGTTTCCCAGACCTTCGCCACTAGCCCACTGTGCAGCTCTAGTGCGACGTAAATAAAGTACCTACCTATTATTGTTTTAAAATTTAAGTTTTAAAATTTAGTAGTATGACAATTTTTCTATTATGAAGTTTGTGAAAATTGATGAAAAAATTATTCCAAAATATTCTAACATTCGTTTTTGTCATATTCGTTATCTATAAAGAAAGACACTTAATATTATGTGTAGTAAAATACTAAATTTCTTCCGCAGAGTATAGGGAGGAAAAAAAGTAAGCATTTTTTTTACAAAATAATGTAAAAACACAATTTTTTCCTTTTGTGTTTAATAAACGCAAACTAATAATTATTCCTAATTCTATTAAACATAGACGCCATTAAAACTTAAGAAAGCAATTCTACAACACAAAACTCGGTATTTTCCAACAATGGCTATCAGTAGTAGAACCGCCCACACAATGGACATAGGTTTTAAAAAAAAGGATCAATTATTTTACTAAGCAACTACGAAGGCAGAAATGGTTGTTCTTAAAAGGAGACGCACGCAATGTGGTGGACATTTTTTTTTATTGCATTTCATTTTTTATTTTTTATTTTAGTTTCATATTTGAGGCTAACGTCACGTCTGAAGTATTGATTGGCAGTATCTTTTTCTTACGCCTCTGACAGCCTGGCTTGTCGCCAAATTTTTCTCTTAGTTCATGTTTAAATATGTTAAGTAGGTGTTACGAATTAGTACTTTTTTATTTAGATTTTTATTCAAAATTAAAAATTTAAATCTGAAAGTGGTTTTATTATATTGTGAAGTAATTTTATGAACCTTATTAAGTGACATTTTGTAATAAACACATTTATATTATCGTTTTTAGAATTGTTAAACGGCAAATAAATTACATTTATTTATTTAATAAATTATACAGTCAAACCCCGCTATTGTGAACCTTCAAGGGACCGACATTTTGGTTCACTATAACCGGGGGTTCACTATATCCGTTACGCATGCAATTTAACTAATGATTCCCAAACTCCTCCCTTTTATTGCACATCATTCAAATAAACGACTTAAAAATATTATGTAGTAGTAAAAGATGCGTTATTTTTCATTACTCATCGTCTTGAGTGCAAATAAAAATTAACATTTTTTTGGTGATGAGCAATTCTCAAAATCAGATATGAAAACACTTCCTGACTCTCAGATAATTTTTCCTGAATTTCTGTCATTCCGCTATTTAAACCTGTCTAATCTGCCATTCGAGCACATAAAGATTGCCTCATAAAATCGCTTAGCAAATTCGTGGACATTTGTCCAGATACTGGAAGATTGCGGCTTCTTCGAATGGTGAACCACTTCAGTAATGCTTCATCAACATCCTTGTGATCCGCTTTTCTCAACTTTTTTCTGCCATCAAATTTTTTTTCATGAGCAGAAATAATTAATTGCCTATTTTTCCATTTGTTACAAACTACAGATTTGGATAGTTTATATTCCCTGCAAATATCAACTTGATTGCATCCATTTTAAATTTTTCTGATTATGTCCATTTGATCATCAATGGAGAACGTTTTACGTTTACTGGTCGCCATAGTTAAATTTGAGATACTTGTTGGCAGTTTTTTTTAAACTAAACTCAGAGCAAAGAGGAGTTGAAATGAGGGCCTTATCAAAACATATTAGTGTCCAATCCTTTGACCAATTATGAATAATTACTCATTCCCTCTGACAGAAAATGCATATTGATCCCACTGACACCTTATAGGTGCATCATCTGCCTGGGTTGGAAACATCTGCTTGGTTTGTTTAGGGATTGGAAAGTGAAATAAAAGAAGCAAACAAG
>NC_092205.1:97153644-97156033 GCF_043381705.1 Parasteatoda tepidariorum
TAGGACACAATCTTAAGCCGAACATTTCGTTCACTATATCCGGGAGTTCACTATAAACCGTGTTCACTATAGCGGGGTTTGACGTATTAAAAAAATTTTTGTTCGTAAAACATGTGCACAATGGAAATAATGAATTCAAAAAAGTTATTCGAATTCGTAAAGCAATATTAAGAAATAAGTTTTCAACACTATTGCTAAATATGCAAAATAATCCCTTTGGCGAGAAATATTTGAGGCCAAATATTAAATGCAAAATTGAAAAACAGTTTTGTTTAAGAAATTCTTGTAACCGAACAGAACAATTTGATATATATTTTATCCCTGTTGAAACAGGAAATAAACTGTGGTAAAAAAGTGTTAATAACCTTACAATTAACGATTTTTAACGTTATGTGAGCGAAGCGAGAAAATTGTAAGCCTCTAGTTAAAATCTAGATAAATATCTGTGAAATCTCCCCCTCCCCCGGGATCGGACAAGGAGTTAGGCTACCAGGGGGACATTTGAATTCCAGGCCCCTTGGAAGAATGAAATATCCTTAACTTTTTGGTAATGCTAATAAAGCTTTATTGATTTTGTTTAATAACTTGATTTGAAAAAAATTCAAGAAGTTTCAAAACATCTTTAATGAGAGTGATATTTTGTATTTAATTTTAAAGCGCCACTTTTTGGTAGACATAGTTCATTTTAGAATTTATTGTAAAAAATTAAAGACAGTTTTTTTTAGTCCTTAATTTAATTATTATCAATGAAATATACGGCAAGAAACTAGTTTTTTCTATTTCCCAAAATATTTTTTTTTTCTTCTCAACCATAGACTGCCGAAACAGTTACAAACTTCGTTTAAACTAATATAACTCCAAAAAAATTCTCAACGCATTTTGCATCTTCACATTCAATAATTAAATTCACTTAAACAAAACTGATGGTCATAAATTTTTCAATGAAAGGTTCATTTCAAATTTTAGGAACTAAGATGTGAAAACAATTATTTGTAAAAAAGTATAGTCAAATCAGTCATAAATGATATGAGACATTATACCATTACTAATATGAGACCATACGACAACTATACTATGTAAAATATTGAAAACAACTACTTTTCATTACATAACTATTTTGAAATCAGCAAAAATCTGTTGATTTACCTCAACTTATTTCATTATATCGAGATGTTGCAACAAGTGCAAAATGAAGTTTTGATATTAATATAAAGTCAAAGGATTGATGTAAAATTTCTAAAAACTAATACATATGATAAAAATATTTGTTATAAATAATTTTTAAAAAGCTTTTATTTGTCCTTGTCTTCTATATAGTTAGCACAGGTGTTGCTAAAATCGATAATGATATAAATATGATATAAGGCGGGATGAAAAATTCTTGTAATCTGCATTCATACTTTTTAATACGCATTGCTCTAATTTGTTTTCTAATTATTTTTAATTGCTGCGTTTGAGGGGTTTAAATTGGCCGACACTTTAATGATTTTTATAATTTTTTGATTCAAATGAGAACTTTGATATTAATATCTAGTCAAAGGAAGGGTGTCAAAATTTCTAAAAACCTAAACATATGCTAAAAAATATTAATAAAACATTTTTAAAATATTTTTTATTTTCTCCTTGTCCCTTATATAGTGAACACGAATGTCGCCAAAATAAATGATGATGAATATATGATATGAGGAGGGATGAAACCTTCTATTTAGACTGCATTCAATGTATACTATTGTCTATTTCGGTTATAGGCATTCCTCTCCATTGCTTTCTAATTATTATTAATAGCTAGTTGTGAGGGGATCTTTTGTTGGTTTTGTTTTGTTTGTATTAATAATTTTTTGAAATTTTTCGGTTCAATTGAGAATTTTGATACTAATACCAAGTCAAAGGATAGGTGTCAAAATTTCGAAAAATATATGCATATGCTAAGAAATCTGCATAAAACATTTTTAAACATTTTTTTATTTTGTCATTGTCTCTCTAAAGAGAATAGTTAGCACAGGTGTCGCTAAAATCGATAATGTTGAAAAATACAATATGAGACGAGTAAAAAAATTCTGTATAGCCTACATTTACTGTATATTCGGTTATAGGCATTCCTTTCCATTGCTTTTTCATTATTATTAAGAGCTGGTTTTGAGGGGATCACTTTGTGGACACTTTAATAATTTTTTAAAATTTTTTGGCTCAATTTAGAACTTTAATATTAATACCAAGTCAAAGGATAGGTGTCAAAATTTCGAAAAACATGTATATATGCAATGAAATATGCATGAAGCATTCTTTAAAAATATTTTATTGTGTCCTTGTCTCTCTACAGAGAATAGTTAGCAAAGGTGTCGCTAAAATCGATGATGTTGAAAATACGATATGAGGCTGTTTAAAAGAT